>NC_051216.1:9549773-9812273 GCF_015220715.1 Pygocentrus nattereri | reverse complement strand
ATTATCCTTTGTGCAGCTAATAACCAAGACACTTCTCAGACAGAGGGTTTCAGGATTTTCAGAAAACGAGTGAAAATATTAGGGCTCCGTTAGACACTAAGCTAATTTGGTCAATACTCAAATTCTTCTAACAAAGGAAAAAAATGAAATTGAGCCATAAAACCGCAGCGCTATAAAACTGCAAGTAAAACCATGCGTACTTTCACTGGAAGGTCTTAAGGCCTTTCATAACCTGGTCTGCTGAGGCCTTTAATAACCTCCCAATTCAATTGAATTTTATTATGATTATTAACTCTAAGCTACATCGACTACAACGCAATCTCAGGTTAAAGAGATGTGTAATGAACCTTTGGAAAAGCCAGTGGATTCTGGCCATTCAAAGGGTTAAGGAAACTTCAGTGCATCACAGAATCTCAATTTAAACAATAGAATTCTTCTGAAATGAAACACTGACTGGGCTCAATAGGAACATATACTGGGAACACAGTCTAGACTTCAAATCTTTTATGTTCGTCATTCTTTTTTAAATAAATCAGATAAAACTTGCTTAAGTATGTTAAAACAGACTTTGAAACAAACTTTCATTTCACTGTAAGATATATGAAGTAGTATTTTATTTGGACCCCAACAGAAGATCCTTACTTAACTGTATTATTATTCTAATCAATCACAATTGATTCTAACATACTAAAATCTCGGCAGCTGAAACACCTTCAGCGTCAGTGCACCACTAATACATATTCGCACCCCTAAATTTCACTGTTTTTCAACCTAATGAATACACACGCTTACCTTGATGCCAACGTAGTCTACGGGAATGATGGGGTTCTCCAGGGTGGGCAGCTGGGACTCGTTCAATGGCTCTCCCACCATCACTCTGGTGGCCACGTTAATGAAGTCCACACCAATGGTTTTAGACACAAATGGGAAGGACCGTGAGGCACGCAGGTTACACTCGATCACCTGCACACAAGAAACGTATAAATGCATCCATCCATCCATCCATCCATTTTCTAAGCCGCATCTCCCTCAGGGTCGGCGGGGGGGATGGGGGTGGGGGGGTTCGGTGCTGGAGCCTATCCCAGCAGTTTTCGGGTGGAAGGCAGGATACACCCTGGACACGTCGCCGGTCCATCGCAGGGCAATAAATATAAATGTTAATGAAAGTTACACTAAATTCTAGCCATCATGTCAACAGTTTAGTGTTTGGTCATACTATCATGAACACAGAGCTGCCAGCCCCTCGGTTTAAACAAAACAAGGTTCTTATGTGGGTTATGTCTAAAACGGATTTGGGTGGTTTACTTTATATACATGCTGCAGCCTCCACTCATCAGAACTACTGTATACAGTACAAAAATTACCTTTTTTAAACTGTGCATTAAAGCAGAATTCAATTAATATGCACTCATAGATATGCACAGATAGTATTTTACAATGGTTTTGGAAAGTGTCTCAGCCAATCAGAGTTCAGAACCGCAAATATCCATTTTATCCTTGATATTTTGATGGGTCGTGTTCTTGACTTTAGGCTTTCTGGTTAACTGTTAATTGTCAACTGACCGCCATGTTTACAGGCAGCCTACTAATCTGTTAATAATCTGACTTTGCGCGTCGCGTCAAAGCAAAAGTTTTATAATGTTCAACACGGCGGAGCAGAAACTGGTCTGCAGAGGAGACGAAGTTTATACTCTGAGCTTTAAAAGGCGGCGGTGGGACGGACGTCCAGCTTCTGTGTCTCATAGCACGACGTCTTCCTCTCGGCTTTCTTTAATAAGGACATGTGAAGGACGTTTTCCTGCCATAATTTTAAAGCAATTAAAACACAAGTGCGCCAGCTGAAAACTCGTCTCACTCTGACTGGACTCACGTGATGCTCGTTGTCATGGTAACGTCTACACGGAATGGCTCTCTATGTATGCATGTCATTGTGGATCTGAATAATTGTAGAGAGCATGTAAACAGATTGTCCATCAGATTGTTGAGTAGAGTGAGCATAAACCCCTCAGTCTTAATATATAATTGCAGTGTGTTCAATCAGATCGGAGAAAATCTTTGCATGTAAACACAGCCAATGATGGGCGGCTAGCACTCAAAAGAAACTGCCAACAATTGCATCCCCAGCCTGAACTGTGGGTCACATTTGTTCATCTGAAGAGAAATGCTGAAGAAAAGTGAATCTAAACTTGAATTTTACTATTCATGTTACATTTGTTTTCATAGTTTGCCAAGCCTACAATACAGAGGTTCTACAACTGAGCAGGTCATTAATGACTTAAGCGATGAAATGAAGGGATTTTATCAAATGATCAAATTATAATTTGGCTTTTGAAAACTGTCTGGCCCACTAGACTTGGGAAAACCTCAATTCCACTTTCAAGTCCAGACTTGAACTTCATAGAGAGTTCAGCGCCAATAACTTACCATGACATCATTGCCTTTCACCAGAAACTGAGTGTTAAACGGCCCTGAAATCTCGAACGCCTTCGCAATTTTACGGGTGGCGGACTTCACCTGAAAATTACCACAGAGAAAAAGTAAAATTATAGAAAATCCACCAACCACAACTCAGTTTAAAATCCTCACAAATGCATAGGGGACCCAGATTATATCAATCACCGCCGAGGTTATGCATGCCCCGTCACCATACAGCATGGAATATGGAGACGGCGACTTTAGGGAAACTAAATGCAAAGGGAACTTTGATGTGACACCTTTGACAAACTGAGTTTGATTCAGAGGAAGTAAGAGCAAGTGAAACGTCACTTGATCAAAGAGAGGGACCGAATCTTAATCTCTTGCTTCAACCTAAAAAAGTATCAAATATGCTTGCGACATGAAACGGCATCAGATTCATGGTCCTATTTCTCTCTTATGATATTATTTGGAAAAAAATGTAAGTAAAATATATTGGGTTCGAATACTGTAGTGGATGAATCTGCCCAGACTGCTCTATGAATCTTATAGTGAAGGAAATAAGAAGCACACAGAAAAGAGAGCTGAGACCTTTTCCAGGGCTCCTTGGCTGATGGTCTGTGTCGGCAGGATCAGGGTGGCGTCTCCTGAATGAACTCCAGCGTCCTCCACATGCTCAGTGATGGCATGAACCAGCACCTGGAAGGACATCAAATATTAAATTGGCAGGGAAAAATAAATCAAGAAAATCGGAGCACTCCCCTTTCTATCCTAAATAAGTTTTCACCCCACCAAAACAACCAAAATCTAACATGACAAAAACAAAAATAAATAAAAAACGGAACTCACTGCACATAAGAGCATGCAAGCATATGACCACTTAGCCAAAACACTATCCTAACAGAAAAACTGCACAGGTACATGCACTCACTGGCCACTTTATTAGGTACTAGAGATGTGCACAGGTATTTATGGACTTAGTTAACTTTTCAAGGTGCCAGTATTTGAATAATAATGTTTTATAATACGACAGCTGAGAAAACATACAAGCTAATAATTTAGTCACACTTTAAAAAACAAAATTAAAATGTTACATGTTTGCAGAACTGGCAAGGCTCTCGATTGACCGCTCGATCTACGTTCCCACCCTCACCTATGGTCATGAGCTTTGGGTAATGACCGAAAGAACGCGATCGCGAATACAAGCGGCCGAAATGAGTTTTCTCCGCAGGGTGGCTGGACTCTCCCTTAGAGATAGGGTGAGAAGTTCGGTCATCCGGGAGGGACTCGGAGTAGAGCCGCTGCTTCTTCACGTCGAGAGGAGCCAGCTGAGGTGGTTCGGGCATCTGGTTAGGATGCCTCCTGGACGCCTCCCTTGGGAGGTGTCACAGGCAAGTCCACCGGGGAGGAGACCCCGGGGAAGACCCAGGACACGCTGGCATGACTATATCGCCCAGCTGGCCTGGGAGCGCCTCGGAATCCCCCTTGGAGTGGAAGTGGCTGGGGAAAGGGAGGTCTGGGCCTCATTGCTTAGGATGCTGCCCCCGCGACCCGAACCCCGGAGAAGCGGAAGATAATGGATGGATGGATGGATGGATGTTTACAGAACTGTAAAACATGAAATGTTTGCTCATATTTGTGATGATGTATGTTTTGCCATACTCTGCTACCCCAAAACATCAGTGTCTTAATGTGAGTGTATTGCCAAGAACACATTGTTAAAGATGTGAAAGGGCAGAGAGGTTTTCTTGCAAACTAGGCTAACTGTTTTAGCCGATGCTACCTGGGTGCACAAACAATGAAAAGACATTTCTCTGACAAGCTAACGTGGGAATTTTGCCCACTGAGGAGAAAAGATCCCGTGTAAAAGATGACAAGTTATCTTCAGCATCCAGTGCTGTTCAGTTTAGCTTCAGCAGCTCGGCAGCTCATCTAACAGAGTCTCTGTTATTCATCTGACACAAAACGAAAGCTTATTTTTGAATAACAAAATGTGACATTAATGCAATAATTATTGATCAATTCTTTAACCACTTCTAAACCTCCCCTCAACGAAACCCAGAGTTAATTCTAGTTATCATCCAAATACCCGATTTAACTACTCAATATTTGTGTTAAATCAAGCGTGCTGGTGATGAAATTGAACAAAATCTATATTATCTATATTATGACTGGGGAGCCCAGGATAAATATAGCACCAAACTTTGTTCTTCAAAATTAGCCCACAAGACATCATCTACTTTTTCCAAAAAGTTTTGTATTATTTTTAATTATATACACTATAAAGATATACGTTTTTAAACAAGTGTCATCTTTCCTTATTATCTTAAATTCAGTTGCTAGACTGCTAGCTCTCAAACCATCCTGTTAATACAAGATAGCCATGCGTATCCCCTAAAAAACTAACTAGCTAATGCTACAAAAAAACGAACAACAGCCGTTTTTAAATCATCATTCCTCCAGCATTCATCCAGCTAGCCAATCTGTTATAGAAAGAACAGTGGTCCCATTATATGGATTTATAGATGCATGTCATTTACTGTTGCATTGTGTTCAATGTTTATTTCTCCATTCTGGCTTTTGCAGTTGTAGCCATGGAATCAGCTTCTTGTACGCAGCATTCTTTATTTTGCTGGCTAAGAAATTAATGAATGACGATGCACCAACATAACGCCATACGCACAGCATGCTGGCTCTCAGATGAACACTGTCAGATTTCTGCTATGAAATGGCTGTGGAAAAAAAAACACAGGGAGCTGGGAAACCAGAAGGGGAGAGCAAAATAGCTGCATTCAAAATGCTGTGTGTAACATTTGTTTTCATTAAGGCTGTTATTATGGGGGGATAACATCCCTGTTCCAGAAGGTAACTCACAACAGATGAAAACCTCCATCTGCTGCATAATGAAGTCACTCTTGTGTGGCTCTGTGATTCAGAGACACAGATTCAATCAGAATCAAGTGCTTCACATTTCGCTTCTGACCGATTTCAATTTAATGCATCCGGGTTTTGCTGATCTTTGCCCGATAAAGTTCTTTTTGCTTTTATCTCTGTTTCATGAGTCATATAGCACCACACTCCAACCACACACACACACACACACACACACACACACACACACACAGAACTGCATATATTATAGAAATGTAAAAGTGAAATAAAAGCAGAGAGTGTCCAACCTTGCCTGCCTTGGCCACTGCGTCCACTTCAACCTCTCTGGCCCCGCGAATGAACTTGGTAATGACCACAGGATGCTCCTGCATTGGTAGTAGACAATAATAACAAATGCAAATACTGCTAGACCTGTACTTCAATCAGCTGTTTACATTACTGTAAATGGCATGAACTTTGAAATAAGAGCACTGCTTTTAGGAAAGAGCACTTACATATTTACACATTTACATATTTTATATGAAATAAGATATTTTAATAAGAATTTAAAAAAAAAATTGTAAAAAGGGATTTTTCTGCACAGTTTATTGCACAATTAATATAAAACATACAACGATAAAACATAAAAACATCATTTGACGAGGGGCACCCAAACTATTGCATACGGCTATAAGACCAAAACATGGATTTAGACTTAAAATCAAAGATGCCAATGGAATCAAATTACACCCAAATCAGGAAGCACTGAGACACTTTTTAGAGAGCGCTAAAAATATATTTTTTACAAGGAGACTCAAAGTAAAGATACTAAACTGGGTTCTTTGCACAATGCCACAGAAGATAGAACCTCAACATGATGTAAAGGTTCTCGGAAGAACCCTTACATTGGTACAAAAACTTCATACTTCAGCCTGCACTCGTAAATCTCTTTCAAACATGGTTCTTTAGGGAAACAACAGTGGTATTTACACGGCATCACTTTTTTAAGGAGTGCAATGCAACCTCCAACTGGTAACCCAGCCAAAAGGAAAAGGCATAATCCCCAGTCTCAAGACTATACATGCTCAGTGTATAGCGTGTCACACCATGTGAAGTCTGAAACACAGAAGGGGAATCAACAGGCACATCTGTGCTGTGTCCATGTGTTAGGGAAACATAGGAAAGAGCCAATGATGGCGGGTAGGATACAGCAGGACTCCCAGCCTGACACTGTGCTTCCTTTCTCTGCATCATATCATTATCCATCATAATGGTCTCTTTGAGTGTCTGTGACAGCGACTCTCACAGCTACAGCGCTAATGAATATTCCACTGATATTCCACAGACAGGCGCTGTGTGGGGGGGCATCTCTCAATGCAGGTGTCCTGCTCCATGCCCGTCTGGTGAGGGTGTGTACTGGGTTATATGTATCAGACTAAAAATCTCGGCCAGGTTCTAGTCTTTAATGTCTGTCTTGACAACTACAGCCTAGACAATGAAGTCTGGAGCTGGTAGAATTTTGATGTCTAACTGGCTGCGCTCAGCACACATGAAAGAAGAGTCTGCTTTGTGAAACTTTTGATTTTTGGCTATTTTTTTATTCACTATGAAGTCCTGTTGGAGCAGGATTAGATTTACCTGGGGAGGGTCCATAATTTAAGTGATTACAAAGGAGATTAGTGATTTTAATCCGGTATGAATCTGCAGTGTGTAGTTTTACAGTCTGACTGTAATAATTGTGGAGTGATTTTAATCCAGTATGAATCTGCAGCGTGTGTAGTTTTACAGTCTGACTGTAATAATTGTGGAGTGATTTTAATCCAGTATGAATCTGCAGTGTGTGTAGTTTTAAAGTCTGACGGTAATAATTGTGGAGTGATTTTAATCCAGTGTGAATCTGCAGTGTGTGTAGTTTTACAGTCTGACTGTAATAATTGTGGAGTGATTTTAATCCAGTATGAATCTGCAGTGTGTAGTTTTACAGTCTGACGGTAATAATTGTGGAGTGATTTTAATCCAGTATGAATCTGCAGCGTGTGTAGTTTTACAGTCTGACGGTAATAATTGTGGAGTGATTTTAATCCAGTATGAATCTGCAGCGTGTGTAGTTTTACAGTCTGACGGTAATAATTGTGGAGTGATTTTAATCCAGTATGAATCTGCAGCGTGTGTAGTTTTACAGTCTGACTGTAATAATTGTGGAGTGATTTTAATCCAGTATGAATCTGCAGTGTGTAGTTTTACAGTCTGACTGTAATAATCGTGGAGTGATTTTAATCCAGTATGAATCTGCAGTGTGTGTAGTTTTACAGTCTGACGGTAATAATTGTGGAGTGATTTTAATCCAGTATGAATCTGCAGTGTGTGTAGTTTTACAGTCTGACTGTAATAATTGTGCAGTGATTTTAATCCAGTATGAATCTGCAGTGTGTGTAGTTTTACAGTCTGACTGTAATAATTGTGGAGTGATTTTAATCCAGTATGAATCTGCAGTGTGTGTAGTTTTACAGTCTGATGGTAATAATTGTGGAGTGATTTTAATCCAGTATGAATCTGCAGTGTGTGTAGTTTTACAGTCTGACTGTAATAATTGTGGAGTGATTTTAATCCAGTATGAATCTGCAGTGTGTGTAGTTTTACAGTCTGACTGTAATAATTGTGGAGTGATTTTAATCCAGTATGAATCTGCAGTGTGTAGTTTTACAGTCTGACTGTAATAATTGTGGAGTGATTTTAATCCAGTATGAATCTGCAGTGTGTGGAGTTTTACAGTCTGACGGTAATAATTGTGGAGTGATTTTAATCCAGTATGAATCTGCAGCGTGTGTAGTTTTACAGTCTGACTGTAATAATTGTGGAGTGATTTTAATCCAGTATGAATCTGCAGTGTGTGTAGTTTTACAGTCTGACTGTAATAATTGTGGAGTGATTTTAATCCAGTATGAATCTGCAGTGTGTAGTTTTACAGTCTGACTGTAATAATTGTGGAGTGATTTTAATCCAGTATGAATCTGCAGTGTGTGGAGTTTTACAGTCTGACGGTAATAATTGTGGAGTGATTTTAATCCAGTATGAATCTGCAGCGTGTGTAGTTTTACAGTCTGACTGTAATAATTGTGGAGCGATTTTAATCCAGTATGAATCTGCAGTGTGTGTAGTTTTACAGTCTGACTGTAATAATTGTGGAGCGATTTTAATCCAATATGAATCTGCAGCGTGTGTAGTTTTACAGTCTGACGGTAATAATTGTGGAGTGATTTTAATCCAGTATGAATCTGCAGTGTGTAGTTTTACAGTCTGACAGTAATAATTGTGGAGTGATTTTAATCCAGTATGAATCTGCAGCGTGTGTAGTTTTACAGTCTGACTGTAATAATTGTGGAGTGATTTTAATCCAGTATGAATCTGCAGTGTGTGTAGTTTTACAGTCTGACTGTAATAATTGTGGAGTGATTTTAATCCAGTATGAATCTGCAGTGTGTGTAGTTTTACAGTCTGACTGTAATAATTGTGGAGTGATTTTAATCCAGTATGAATCTGCAGTGTGTGTAGTTTTACAGTCTGACAGTAATAATTGTGGAGTGATTTTAATCCAGTATGAATCTGCAGCGTGTGTAGTTTTACAGTCTGACTGTAATAATTGTGGAGTGATTTTAATCCAGTATGAATCTGCAGTGTGTGTAGTTTTACAGTCTGACGGTAATAATTGTGGAGTGATTTTAATCCAGTATGAATCTGCAGTGTGTGTAGTTTTACAGTCTGACTGTAATAATTGTGGAGTGATTTTAATCCAGTATGAATCTGCAGTGTGTGTAGTTTTACAGTCTGACTGTAATAATTGTGGAGTGATTTTAATCCAGTATGAATCTGCAGTGTGTGTAGTTTTACAGTCTGACTGTAATAATTGTGGAGTGATTTTAATCCAGTATGAATCTGCAGTGTGTGTAGTTTTACAGTCTGACTGTAATAATTGTGGAGTGATTTTAGTCCAGTATGAATCTACAGTGTGTGTAGTTTTACAGTCTGACTGTAATAATTGTGGAGTGATTTTAATCCAGAATGAATCTGCAGCGTGTAGTTTTACAGTCTGACTGTAATAATTGTGGAGAGATTTTAATCCAGTATGAATCTGCAGCGTGTAGTTTTACAGTCTGACTGTAATAATTGTGGAGTGATTTTAATCCAGTATGAATCTGCAGTGTGTGGAGTTTTACAGTCTGACAGTAATAATTGTGGAGTGATTTTAATCCAGTATGAATCTGCAGCGTGTGTAGTTTTACAGTCTGACTGTAATAATTGTGGAGTGATTTTAATCCAGTATGAATCTGCTGTGTGTGTAGTTTTACAGTCTGACCTTAATAATGGTGGAGGGATTTTAATCCAGTATGAATCTGCAGTGTGTGTAGTTTTACAGTCTGACTGTAATAATTGTGGAGTGATTTTAATCCAGTATGAATCTGCAGTGTGTGTAGTTTTACAGTCTGACCTTAATAATTGTGGAGTGATTTTAATCCAGTATGAATCTGCAGTGTGTGTAGTTTTACAGTCTGACCTTAATAATTGTGGAGTGATTTTAATCCAGTATGAATCTGCAGTGTGTGTAGTTTTACAGTCTGACAGTAATAATTGTGGAGTGATTTTAATCCGGTATGAATCTGCAGCGTGTGTAGTTTTACAGTCTGACTGTAATAATTGTGGAGAGATTTTAATCCAGTATGAATCTGCAGTGTGTGTAGTTTTACAGTCTGACTGTAATAATTGTTGAGTGATTTTAGTCCAGTATGAATCTGCAGTGTGTGTAGTTTTACAGTCTGACTGTAATAATTGTGGAGTGATTTTAATCCAGTATGAATCTGCAGTGTGTGTAGTTTTACAGTCTGACTGTAATAATTGTGGAGTGATTTTAATCCAGTATGAATCTGCAGTGTGTGTAGTTTTACAGTCTGACTGTAATAATTGTGGAGTGATTTTAATCCAGTATGAATCTGCAGTGTGTGTAGTTTTACAGTCTGACTGTAATAATTGTGGAGTGATTTTAATCCAGTATGAATCTGCAGTGTGTGTAGTTTTACAGTCTGACGGTAATAATTGTGGAGAGATTTTAATCCAGTATGAATCTGCAGCGTGTAGTTTTACAGTCTGACTGTAATAATTGTGGAGTGATTTTAATCCAGTATGAATCTGCACCGTGTAGTTTTACAGTCTGACTGTAATAATTGTGGAGAGATTTTAATCCAGTATGAATCTGCAGTGTGTAGTTTTACAGTCTGACTGTAATAATTGTGGAGTGATTTTAATCCAGTGTGAATCTGCAGCGTGTAGTTTTACAGTCTGACTGTAATAATTGTGGAGTGATTTTAATCCAGTATGAATCTGCAGTGTGTGGAGTTTTACAGTCTGACAGTAATAATTGTGGAGTGATTTTAATCCAGTATGAATCTGCAGCGTGTAGTTTTACAGTCTGACTGTAATAATTGTGGAGAGATTTTAATCCAGTATGAATCTGCAGTGTGTAGTTTTACAGTCTGACTGTAATAATTGTGGAGTGATTTTAATCCAGTATGAATCTGCAGCGTGTAGTTTTACAGTCTGACTGTAATAATTGTGGAGTGATTTTAATCCAGTATGAATCTGCAGTGTGTGGAGTTTTACAGTCTGACAGTAATAATTGTGGAGTGATTTTAATCCAGTATGAATCTGCAGCGTGTAGTTTTACAGTCTGACTGTAATAATTGTGGAGAGATTTTAATCCAGTATGAATCTGCAGCGTGTAGTTTTACAGTCTGACTGTAATAATTGTGGAGTGATTTTAATCCAGTATGAATCTGCAGCGTGTAGTTTTACAGTCTGACTGTAATAATTGTGGAGAGATTTTAATCCAGTATGAATCTGCAGTGTGTGTAGTTTTACAGTCTGACTGTAATAATTGTGGAGAGATTTTAATCCAGTATGAATCTGCAGTGTGTGTAGTTTTACAGTCTGACTGTAATAATTGTGGAGAGATTTTAATCCAGTATGAATCTGCAGTGTGTAGTTTTACAGTCTGACTGTAATAATTGTGGAGGGATTTTAATCCAGTATGAATCTGCAGTGTGTAGTTTTACAGTCTGACTGTAATAATTGTGGAGAGATTTTAATCCAGTATGAATCTGCAGTGTGTGTAGTTTTACAGTGTGACAGTAATAAATGTGGAGTGATTTTAATCCAGTATGAATCTATAGTATGTGGTGTTTTCACACTCTGATAACAATGACTACAGTAATTTTAACCCAGTATGAATATTCAGTTTATGGAGTTTTACAGTCTGGCAGTGAACATAGTGGAATAATTCTGATTCGGTATGAAACTGCAGAGAGTTTTTAGTTTTACGTTCTGACAGTAATTAAAGTGACATTAATTAAAGTATAGTCTTCTGTAATTGGCTGAAGTGTGACATTCCTCAGTAATGGAAATCCTGATTCAGTCCACCTCACTCTGATTGAGCAAAACCTGCTAACAGATTAGTGGTGTGTGCTATGTCGTTATTGTTATGTGGTGCGATGCTGCTGTGAACATTAGAGCTATGACCCATAAGCTATCATTCAGACTACCTGTGGGAATTTAAGGAACTTACACAGGTACTTTATCACAGAGAAAACAGCCAATCAAAACAAGACACAATAAACTGCAGAATATCCTCTGGGAAAACTAATCCAGCTCCAGTAGGGCTTAAGAAAATTAACGTGGTCAGGTCATCATGTACATCATGTTCTATATACAAGTGATTCAGTGAGCAGAGTAGAGGCAGATCTGAGATCAGTGCTCTTAGAAGCCGGTATATATAGGTGTTTGAGTGAGTGAGTCAGAGGAGCAGTGCAGGTGAACTGCGGAGAGAGACTTAAAAACAGAAAAGGAAGGACCAAAAGGGAGAACGGGGGAGGAGGGCACATCTGCTGCAAAGAAACCACCCTCAGAGAGGATAAACATGGTGGTCTGATGAGGTGCCAGGTAAGAGGGATAAAGAATTAAATAAGAAAAGGTGGGCTAGCAAAAGAGAGAGAGAGATAGAGAGAGAGAGAGAGAGAGAGAGAGAGAGAGAGAGAGGCTAGGGGAAAGTGAGAGACCTCAAGTGTGAGGCAAAGTCCAAGAGAGAGAGAGCGAGTTGGAGAGAGAGAGAGAGAGAGCGCGAGTTAGAGAGAGAGAGAGAGAGCGAGTTAGAGAGAGAGAGAGAGAGAGAATGCCAGAGAGAGTATGAGAGAAAGAGAGAGGGGAGAGACAAAGGGGAGGGAGGGAAAGAGATGAGGGGAGACAGAAGGAACAGAGGGACAATGGACAGAGAGATAGAGGGAGGGAGGGGGAGAGAGAGAGAGAGAGAGAGAGAGAGAGAGAGAGAGAGAGAGAGAGAGAGAGAGAGAAGCGAGAGAGCTCAACCGGCAAAGACCAAGAGAGTAAATGGCAATATAAAAGAGGGAAAGCAAAAGAGAGAGAGGAAGAGTAAGAGAGGAAGAGAGATTTGAGTCAGAGAAACAAACAGAAACATGTTGTGAAGCCGGAGGCGAGATGAACACAGGCTAATTGAGTGCATCGGAAGGCTGTGTGCATGTTTACACAGAAAACCCAATCATCGTTTTCCTGGAACTGTTCGCTGTTCAACCGCGCACTGTTAATTTCACATTCAGAATGTAATCACAGACTCTGCTATAAAATGTTACATGAATAATCATCAATTCAGACTCAATAACAAACTGCAGTTAAACAGTTTGTGAGAGTTTATGTACAAAAAAGTCATAATTCATTTCTGCATGGCCATTTTCCAACTTCTCTTTCTCCCTTATAATTAAACAGGCTGTTTTCATAACAGTGCCTTCAAGACCCATATGTAAATGACCTCTGCTCTGATTGGCTGCGCTATATTGCCTCTCATTCAAAAACAGTCCAGGATGAAACATTCCTTATAACTTCAACAGGGCGGGCTAAATTTCTTTGGGCTGAATAAGTGGATATATGCAAATGCATTAATGAATATTATTAGAATCTATGTACCATATATACTGGAATATTATTAGAATCTTTGGACCATATATACTGGAATATTATTAGAATCTTTGGACCATATATACTGGAATATTATTAGAATCTATAGACCATATAGACTGGAATATTATTAGAATCTATAGACCATATATACTGGAATATTATTAGAATCTTTGGACCATATATACTGGAATATTATTAGAATCTATAGACCATATATACTGGAATATTATTAGAATCTTTGGACCATATATACTGGAATATTATTAGAATCTATAGACCATATATACTGGAATATTGTTAGAATCTATAGACCATATATACTGGAATATTATTAGAATCTTTGGACCATATATACTGGAATATTATTAGGATCGATAGACCATATATACTGGAATATTATTAGGATTGACAGAAAATATATACTGGAATATTATTAGGATCTTTTCACCATATATACTGGAATATTGTTAGGATCTATGGACCATATATACTGGAATATTATTAGAATCTTTGGACCATATATACTAGAATATTATTAGAATCTATAGACCATATATATTGGAATATTAGTAGGATCTTTGGACCATATATACTGGAATATTATTAGGATCGATAGACCATATATACTGGAATATTATTAGGATCTTTGGACCATATGTACCTGGAATATTATTAGGATATTTAGAACATATATACTGGAAAATTATTAGGATCTATGGACCATATATACCTGGAATATTATTAGGATCTATAGACCATATATACTGGAATATTATTAGGATCTTTGGACCATATGTACCTGGAATATTATTAGGATATTTAGACCATATATACTGGAATATTATTAGGATCTATGGACCATATATACCTGGAATATTATTAGGATCTATAGACCATATATACTGGAATATTATTAGGATCTTTGGACCATATATACCTGGAATATTATTAGGATCTATGGACCATATATACCTGGAATATTATTAGGATCTATGGACCATATATAGCTGGAATATTATTAGGATCTTTGGACCATATATACCTGGAATATTATTAGGATCTATGGACCATATATACCTGGAATATTATTAGGATCTATAGACCATATATACTGGAATATTATTAGGATCTATAGACCATATATACTGGAATATTATTAGGATCTTTGGACCATATATACCTGGAATATTATTAGGATCTATGGACCATATATACCTGGAATATTATTAGGATCTATGGACCATATATACTGGAATATTATTAGGATCTTTGGACCATATATACCTGGAATATTATTAGGATCTATGGACCATATATACCTGGAATATTATTAGGATCTATAGACCATATATACTGGAATATTATTAGGATCTTTGGACCATATGTACCTGGAATATTATTAGGATATTTAGACCATATATACTGGAATATTATTAGGATCTATGGACCATATATACCTGGAATATTATTAGGATCTATAGACCATATATACTGGAATATTATTAGGATCTTTGGACCATATATACCTGGAATATTATTAGGATCTATGGACCATATATACCTGGAATATTATTAGGATCTATGGACCATATATAGCTGGAATATTATTAGGATCTTTGGACCATATATACCTGGAATATTATTAGGATCTATGGACCATATATACCTGGAATATTATTAGGATCTATAGACCATATATACTGGAATATTATTAGGATCTATAGACCATATATACTGGAATATTATTAGGATCTTTGGACCATATATACCTGGAATATTATTAGGATCTATGGACCATATATACCTGGAATATTATTAGGATCTATGGACCATATATACTGGAAAGAGAATGTTACGTTCTTAAAACATTATCAAAGCTTCCATCCAACATTAAACTTTAAAAAAGTGAGGAAAACTGTGTTTTCCTTGATTTTGGGCCTTTTAACATAACCAAAAAACCACTAGCACTCCTAGTCTGAGAAGCTTTGTGGTTATGAGCCAGGAGTAATAATCATACCTCACTGTCATAGGAAAGAGAAAAGCGCACAGATGGGCTGGTAGTTAAATAACAAACACATCAACATGTCATTCTTAAACTACATATGGGACAAAGGATGCTCCTTGGGCTCTAGAGTGCTTCTCCACTTTTAAGCCACTGCTTTGCTGGAGTGACATGGAAAGACTGTTTAAAATCAATAGTGCCCTCGAGGTATTAGGAGGCTCAGGCCTTTGGAAAAAAGCCCAGGCACACTTTCATATGAAACAGGTTTAAGAGCTTTTTGCATCAGTACCAGGTCATGATACTCTGGATGAAAGTAACAGTATTGCTACTTGGAGACATATCAATATTTTATTATTAAATACTTTAATATCTATTAAGCCCATTGGTAGATTAATAAAATAACATTTATTATGAAAGTGTTTTATTTTTGTGCTCCAGAAAACTGCACAGACAAGTGCCATCATTTGTTGTGAAAAGCAATAAGTCGCAATAAACTACAGGAGGTTACATTGCAGTTCTTGCATGACCGAACTGGTCAAAGGCTTGAACACACCTACAATAGAACCTCGTGGAATAAGCCCTGTTTCCCTGAAAGCGGCTGTAGCAGCAAACTGGAAGCATGAACTGCATTCAGTGTAATGTGAGTCAGCAGCAATGAATTTCAGACGCAGACGTTCTCTTACTCTGTTTGATAAAGCTGATTCCTTTATTAACTGCACAAACTCATTTTCCGCTGTTTGTCGTCAGCTGACAAACCACTGAAACTGAGATGAAGCTGTTTTTGCTTCAAACTCTACATTTTACATTCGGCTGACGCTCTTATCCAGAGCGACTTACAATTGGATCATTTTACACAGGTAGGCGAAAGTAGTATTAGGAGTCTTGCCCAAGGACTCTTATTGGTATAGTGTAGGGTGCTGACCCAGGTGGGGATTGAACCCCCGTCTACAGTGTAGAAGGCAGAGGTGTTAACCACTACACTAACCAACCAAACTCTAACACTTGAGTGAGCTGTACATGCTCAACTCATCACTGCTGCTATTGTTATTGCTTTAGCAGAAGCAGTGTTACCCTGTAATGACTACCTCCTGCAGAAAAATGGGAAAAATTGAAAAGGGCCTGGAGGATTAGTTAAACTATTTTCCACATTTTATCAAAACTATCAAATTTAGACCCCACAGTCCTTCGTGACGACACAGCTGACTGGCTGAAATGCACTGGCGAAGAAAAACATGCCACTAACGGACTTTTAACACGAAGCACACAATAATTAGGATGATGTCATGAATGCGGTTATAACTCCAAATTTTCCAATTCTAAATCTAACGGAAGTCCTAAAGGAAAGGTTCTTGTTTGAAAACTGCAAAACCAGCCCATTTTTATTGAATTGTTTTTGGATTGTCACAAAATCCAACCCATTCCTATAAATGGCAATTCAGGCTTTGTTGAGGTACAACAAAAGGCAGCCAATCAGAACAGAACAAAAAAACAACCTTGTTTAATTCTAAGGGTGAAGAGAGACTGGAAAATGACCATGTAAACATAAATTATTAAACATTACTAATTAAACATTACTTATTACTTTTAGTGAAAAAAACCTCATGGGAAATCAAAATGCATGCAAGATTTAGGATATGATATTTTTTTTCTTGTTTTGGAGATAAATTCATACATAGTCATCCCTAAGAACTTTTACAATGTATTGGAAACAACTTTGAAACTTTTAAGCATGAGTTTTCATGGTGTGTCCATACCTGATTTGGAAGGGACCGTATATCTTTACAAATGGCAAGAGAAGTGTAATGTGGCATAACATCGTGATAATGCTGTATCATAGGGCCTCTGGTGGAACAGAGCCTGACTAACAGTCACAGTTTTTCACGAGTGGCAGTGAGTAAGCATTTACACCGCGGTGACAAACAGATTCATTTCTTAATGGCAGCATCATCAGAGGATGATGGTACTTAGGAGAACTGTGATTAGAGTTTAGGTCTTTATTACGCTCATTTAAATTTGTGTTATGGTAATATTTCCTACTCACTGTTGGTCGTAAAACTGAAGTAGTTCAGCGTGGCCCAGTGTGGGGAGCGCACGGCTTACCTGTGAAACCTGTGCCGCCTCCTCCAGAAAGCGTTTCATCTCCTCCTCCCCGTAGGCCACGTTCATCGCAGAACCACTGAGAACAGGAAAGGGGGGAGGGACATCTTCATATAAGACAATAAAGACACAGAAAACGACTCTAATAACTTAATTTAAGGCGGACGCATCTGCTGTGCCTAAATTAGCCCTTTGGGAGGGCAGCGCAGTGACACAACAAAAGATTAAGGAGTTGGAGAATGAAAACACAAGAAGGGATGAATACAAAACAGAGCAGGGATGGAAAATCAAACGGCGAGAGATATTTGGGTCAGCCAGCCCTGCGGCACCTTCAAAGTTTTGTTTCTGAAGCTTCTCGTGTAGAAACAAAAGGGGAAAAATGGAAGTGTGAAGGGGAAAATGTGGAGTTTTTAACTGATTATGACTTCGCGCCAGAATTTGAGGCGGAATGTTCTGGCTTTTTGGTAATGTAGTAAGAACCACCTCTGCCAAAAACAATCCAAGAGTTTTGTCAGAGTGATCCAAGACGATATCTGCCTGGTCCAGAATCCGCAACATTCTCCAAATGTCTTCTAATCCACGCATACAGCTGAATTCATAACTGAATACAACAATAAAAGTCTATGAGACATGCTTATGCCAACTGTTTCATACAATGAACCTTTCAACGGTCCAAATAAAAATATCCTTGAAGCAGAAATTCATTCTGAACTCCTCACAATGACACGTTTATTCCACCTAGTCTGAGTAATGTTGCTGTGGGAACATGAAGACCTGTGAAAGTAATCATCGTCGGTTCTGTATAAAGAACTCACATAAGCGGTTCGTTCCATTCAAATGAAGTGGCTGCGCCGGGGCGAGCCTGACAGGTTCAGTGTCAGTGCCGTAGTCCCTTTCTGGCACAGCCTGAGGCGCAGCTAGAGCATTATGGGTAACGGTCGCGTGGTGTTATTGCAGTGACAGGCCTTCCGAGACCCCACTGTGGCCGCGGTGTCCCCAGACCTCCAAACAAACCACTGCTAAAAGCACGGGTCTCGACAGAGCGGTTCAGCTGAAGCATGGTGCAAAAAGCACCTAGCAACAAGAAATACAAAATAATGTTTCACACCCTGGTGTTAAAAGGTACACCGTGCAGTTTTCCACGGAAAGTTCACAAATTTTCAGGAAACTGTATCATGTCTTAACAAGTGCGGGAAGCTATTTCTGTCATCCTTCAAGGTACTTTCAGCTTCAGTGCTGTGATAAACCATGAGGTCAGTCATGCAATGAATAGACATATTCCTGGGTTTCTGTTTGTTTATAATGAGAGGGACATCAGAACCAGCCAGTGGCAGATTCTGCAGGTTCTTTGTCTTGATTACCTGCTGTAGACACTGGCAGAACCAGAAGTACTGTGCTGATGTCGGAACAAACCCTCGTATCTCCGAAATGGTAACTTTACAGGAGTAACTTTCCATGTAAGTCAGTGGAACCAGCCATCCCAAAAAACACACAGCTACCATGACGTCACACTGTAAGTGAGTTCTACACTAGGCTTGATTTGTTCCAGCAGTGGATCACATTCTTTCTTTTTACCCCTCAAGCCAGATCCACCAGTTTCTGCTGATATCAGCCCGATACAATACCCATCTACACCAAAATGCCATCTCTAGTTTTATCAGTGTCCTCCTTAGTATGATCAGCAGGTTCTGCCTTTTCTTTTCCAAACTCTGGTTAAAAGCAAAACTTTTGTTGGATGCGTCTCAAAGGATGCACTGAAGGTAGATTGCATTTCTCAGCTGTTATGTCATGGAAGGTTGTTTCATTCTCTAGGATTCTTCTAGTGTGGCTGAGAAACGCACCGTTCATTTCTGAGAATCTGAAAGGACCCAGCTGGTCTGTCCTTCACAATTCTCAGTCATGCACAATCCACACGCAGCACAAAAACATTTGAAAAGGTTGTGTTGAGATGCTCCGTCTCCGGAGACGGTAAAGAAACAAATAAAATTAAACGTAGCACTTTTAAAGTAAGATTTAAATGCATTGCACTGCTTGTGTCAGTAAGCTGTGACGTGTCGGTAAAGTCTGCTAAGGCTGCCTCAATTGCGTGAGACCAAGCACTGAGAAGGAGCCTTCAGATACCAGAGCTAGAACGCTGTTTCCTACCACCGCTGCAGGCCTCGCCTTAAGACAAGGCTACTGAAACATTTTACTGAAGGGCAGCGTTCGTAAGGGTACACAAGACCTGTATGACTTTTATGATAGCTGACATAAACCTACAACCCCAAAACGGACCTTGAATTGAATCTAGAACCTTTTGTCACTGTGTGTGTTTGCACACTGTGAAAATAGCCCGCCGCATTTATTTAACCCATCCGTGCAGTGAAACACCCACATACATGCACTCTAGTGAACACATACACACACACACACACACACACTAGGGGCAGTGAGCACACTTGCCCGGAGCAGTGGGCAGCCCTATCCACGGCACCCGGGGAGAAACTGGGAGTTAGGTGCCTTGCTCAAGGGCACTTCAATCGTGAACTCTCAGCCAAGGGGATCGAACCGGCGACCTCCTGGTCACAGGGCTGGTCCCTTAACCTCCAGATCTGCAAATCATTCCATTCTGTTTTTTATTTCCATTTAACACAGCATCCCAACTATTTTGGAATTGGCGCTGTATATAAACATTTCTAAAGGCTTATTTCAACAACTTTAGATCGTCATAAAGGCTGCATTTGTCAATTTTGATGTCATTTCACCTCATTCGGAATAAGCCTTTACATGGTTCTTCAAGGGTTCTTTAGCAAAGCAAGGCGTATATATATAAAGTCAAAGAACCATTGAATTGTTTATTGCATTGCTAAATGGTTCTGTTCTATAATGGAAAAACTGACATACATGGTTCTTTAAAGAACCTTCTGGATCTATATGGCATTACAAAGGGTTCCACCATCGTTAAAAGTAGTTACAAACCCTTTTAGTACTTTATAAAACCCATTTGGCTGAGAATGTAGGGCCTTTCTCAGATTTGTCTTCAGTTTTGCAGTGTAATATTCTGTTAGCTCTGTATTTAGTATGACAAGCCACTGCAAACTCAAAATCATGCTCTTCGATAACATTTTCAAAAAGCTAGGTTAGTTGCATCCAGATTTTGGTAGGCAGTGCATACTGTTGCTGTGCTTCAGTGGATGTGGTCTGCTGTTCTCTAAACACCCCCTGCTGTCCTCAGCTTAATACATGTGAGGTAGTAACCCTCAGATTTAGCAGAGAAGTTCACGTGACTGCAATTAAACTTCAGTACAAGCACCGGTGACAGTTATAAACCTCTCTAAACCGGATCAAACGAACAATAACTGTAGGGGTGATATTTAATGCATCCCAGCTGATTAGATTTAATTGCTTTTTATGACTGAACCGTTTACTGAGCGAGTAAGCGAGTAAACGGGCTGAGTCTCCAGCTATCTGTGTTTGGTCTGCTCTCGGGGCCGAGTGGGCTGAAGCGTCCATTGAGAGACGCCTAATTTTCTCACTAACTGAGCGCCGAAAACAGAAGCCAGTCGTCTGATTGTGTAAATGAGCTCTTCAAGTCCCACCAATCTGAGGCACTGCAAGCTTTGATAAATTAAATCTCACTGAGACATTACCGCACGCTGGAGCCAGGGCGGCTGCAGAGGAAGCCCATGCTTTCACCAATCAACCACATTACAAGCACCTACATTTGTGTCCCTCTGTGCTGACATCAATTTGCATGCTTCATCAGCACGAGGAAATGTCAAGTCACTCCATAACGAGAAACCTCATGTTGTAGCCTTGAAATGGAAACAGCTTTAACACACGAGAAGCATCAAATCATTTTTACAAGAAGACGAAAATGTTCATTTCCCAACATGAGAGACTATTACTGTGGCTCTGAGGAGGTACTCACCTTAAAACATAGGATGGGCGTAAGAGGCAGGGATAACCCACTTTTCTGCCAAACGCAAAAGCGTCGTCCTGAAAAACACACACAAAGAAACTGTCTATCAAGATGTTGTACACACCATCCAACCGTCTGGGATAGGAAGCAGAAACAGAGAGGAGTCTTCAGACTGCAGGAGGTTTCTCTGAGGGTTTTCACTGTCAGCTCCAGAGACTGAGCAGAAGGCAATTACGGCGGTCCACGTCTAGAACTTGTAGAACTTTGTGTACAACTGGCCATATTAGAACGCCCAAACAAAGAGGAAACCGAAACTGCAGTCAACTCTAACAAGTCAAAGTTATTAAAAGAATTAATTAAGAATTAAAAAAATAAATAAACAAACAGTCCTATGCTGAACTCTGAACGCCCCTGGTCAAATAAATGGTATGGTGATTTTCAAAGTGAAAATAAGTTAACACACCCGCTACAGGGAACAAATCTAAATATGACATTGTTCTGCAGATTTTAGTGCACAATTTGTATTTGATGAGTTTAAAATATAAATATATTATAAAATAGGCAATATGTCGTAGCTTTTGCACAGGCCACACTTTTTTTTTCAAAATGTTAAATTGTGAACATTCAGAACCAACTGAAAGCTGAGTAATCTGCCTCAAGATTTAATTGCCACTTTTTCCCTCAAAGCATTACGGGTGTTAATTTTATTAAAATTTCATTCGCACTGTTAGAAAGTTTTCTTTGTCATTTTAGAATTATCGGCCCCGTTCATCCTTCTGAACACTCTACTGTCTAAAATCTCAGCTGTTACAGCTTCCAGCAAAGTAGCTGAAACATATGAAAAATAGTAGCATCATATTAAATGACTAATAAGTAAGTTATTCATTTTTCAGGAGATATTTCTGAGGAGATTGGATAATAAGATAATAATCCACTTGCCTAAAAAAGGGAGAAAGTCATAGGACAAATGCGAAAAAAACAGGAGTCAAGTTCCAAAAAACTATGAAACAAATAGAAAAGTCCTAACAACCTTCCAAGACCTGATAAATCATTAAAACTGCCTCCCTCAGATAAGCAGCACTTAAAGCTTTCATCTCTGAGAGGGAGGAGAAAATCAAGCTGCTTCAGATCTGAAAACATCCACAGGTGTTTCTGTCCATCCTTCCACTGTGAGAAGACCACTCAGTGCTGTGGGTCTGAAAGGACGTGTAGCTGATCAAGAAGAACCTCACTGAGAAAAGGAGACGGACACATCAAACAAAGAAGCTGAACAATGGACTGACCACCCCAGAGTCCAGACCTCAACACCACTGAATGGGTTTGATTACTTTAGAAAATCATCAACCAGCTTCTAAGACTGAACTTTGGAGGTGTGGAGAATACAAGCGGCCGAAATGAGTTCCTCCGCAGGGTGTCTGGACTCTCCCTTAGAGATAGGGTGAGAAGTTCGGTCATCCGGGAGGGACTCGGAGTAGAGCCGCTGCTTCTTCACGTCGAGAGGAGCCAGTTGATGTGGTTCGGGCATCTGGTTAGGATGCCTCCTGGACGCCTCCCTCGTGAGGTGTCACAGGCAAATCCACCCAGGAGGAGACCCCGGGGAAGACCCAGGACACGCTGGCGCGACTATATCGCCCAGCTGGCCTGGGAGCGCCTTGGAATCCCCCTTGGAGAGCTGGTGGAAGTGGCTGGGGAAAGGGAGGTCTGGGCCTCATTGCTTAGGATGCTGCCCCCGTGACCCGAACCCCAGAGAAGCGGAAGATAATGGATGGATGGATGGATGGATGAAATACATGAAGGGTGGTCTCTGACTTTTGCACAATACCGTGTCTTCAACAAATTAGTCTGAACAGTGATTCCACTCCACACAGTGTGGACTGAACTGCACCGCCTGTAGTTCATTTTGTCATTCTTCTGCATAACAAATATGTTTGATATAATGACACGGATCATTTAATCCCATTGCAGATTAAGCTAATCAGCAACAGGCTGGAAACAAGTCGAAGTCAAAGAGGCGCTGCCCGTTACCAAGAGAAAGTGAACTTGTCTCCTCTCTACTCTGGTTCCTCCTGTTGCTTTGGCACTTCTCATTCTACCACAAGCAGCAAAGTGAGTGAACGAGTCTCCCTAAGTGTTGGGTTTTAGCCCTGCAGGTTACGCGGCCTGTTTCAATAACCTAGAGTATATTAAAATGCAGGCGATGTGGTCAGTGAAGGAGTAGTAGCTGTCATCGAGGTGAACACTGTCCTCTCACTGACCCTCATAGTCTTCAGCTCTTCGGCCCATGGCCAGTGAGCCAGGGCAGCTAATGGACGTGGCATCGTGCTTCCAACCACAACACGTTTCAGCACTTCTAACATCTGCAGGTCAAAAGCACTCAACACACCTCAGGAGGTTTGGGTGGCGAAAGCTGCATTTCCGAGGCACAAAATGCCATGATTGTTAAAAGGTGACCAGCTCGTGTAGGAAAACTGTTCACATGCATCATTGAAATCGCTCTTTTCTTGGAAACCTGAGGTGAATTGGGGGTAGTAATATAAACATAATCTTAAAACAAAAATGAAAAGAATTACATATCAGGGTCATGAGGAAAAACAATTTATTAAAAAAGGAAAAGAATGGAATGGTTTGGCAAAAAATGTACACAGTTTTCCTTTTACCCCAGATGTGGTTGATCGACCAAAACATATTTGACGTCCAAATGTCTTTAGTTTAGTGTTGGAGCTACATGGCTATTGTAGTTAACAACCACTAGAAGTGAAACGAGTGTTTCAGTAGCCACGTTTACATGCAACCTGATAATCCATTTATAATCCGACTAATAGCTCAATCGGATTAGACTACATCCATGTAAACACCTCAGTCAGAATAGTCTAGTCCTATTCAGACCATTCGGAATACAGTTTCTATTCGATTGAATGAGGTGGGTAATCCTGTAAATAATCCGCTGAATAGAAGAAGAATAACCGTGTAAACGCCTCTATCTGATTACATTCCCAAGAGGAACGTATAAATCCATTCTGCATGTGCGTCACGTCACAGCAAAAGTTTATAATGTTTAACACGGCGGAGCAGAAACTGGTCTGCAGAGGAGACGAAGTTTATGCTCTGATCTTTAAAAGACGGCGGTGGGACGGACGACCAGCTTATGCGTCTCAGAACACGACGTCTTCCTCTCGGCCTTCTTTAATAAGGACGTGAAGGACGTTTTCCTGAGTCTGACATCATTTTAAAGCCATTAAAAAAAACAAGCACTGCTCACTGCTGCTCATCTCACTCTGACTGGATCTCACGTGATGTTCGCTGCCATGGTAACGTTTACTCCAAGTGGTTCACCACACATGCGTGTCATTTTGCATCGGGTTACGTGTAGTGAGCATGTAAGCGAAGATTTTCCATCTAATTGTCGAATAGAGTGAGCAGATAAACGCCTCAGTCTGAAGTGTGACTTATGACATGATATGACATTGTCAACTATAAAAAAGGACAAAACTTCATTGTGCAGCTGAACTGTAGAAGTTAATAAGGGAAGAATATTTTGCTTGTGCACAAGCAGCAGGCAGGCAAAGACATCACAATCACAATTTCTGTTATTTCTCTCTGTAAAAATATGTTAGAAAAGTCAAGAATAACAGTTATTTATAAAAAGAAACAACAGTTGCCAGAAACAAGAAACAAACAAACAAACAAACAAAAAAACACGAACAATCTGTAGCGTCCATATGTTTGTGTGACATGCCTGCATGTGAAAAGGAGTCGGATTTCGGCACAATTCCTGCGGTCTATAATAGCTGTTGGCAGCGTTCAGCTACAGAAAGAAATTTTGTTCGTTTTTTATGGCTCACGGCTCAAATGTGATGTCTTAAACCACATCCACAAGTCTGTGCAACGTCTAGGAAGACCTGGTTGCAGGTTGGGTTGACAGAAGTTCTGGGGACGTATTACTGGAAATGATTTGGGTGCCTTTTGACTTCTAGTGTTTGTAATGTGAGCCTCATAACTCCAGTGACAAAATAAAGAGGCAAAATTTGGACATCAACCATATCTTGTCTGACTGACTACATCTAGGATAAGTGGAAAACTGTAAATTAGATTTTTCATTAAACAGCCGTTTAATTTCGAAAGGATTGTTTTTTGGAAATGACATCATAAATGACAGCTATATAAACATCAGTTGACATTTTCAAGTGGCCTAAAAAAAGAAAAAACTGAGCTACAAGGCCTTCTTATAACAGCAACAATATCCTAAACAACAAAAAACATCAATAATGAGAATAATTTAATTTTAATGCTGGTGTCCTGTTGTTTACTGCCAAACTCAGATACTTTGATTAAACCTAGAGTCACCTTAGGCAACCTGGACCACAGCAATTTTTTTTTAAATTCACCAACAAAGCTTCTGAGATATTATTTTCTGTGGACCACTGAGACAGCACCAAAAGTGTAGCTGAAGAAACAAGAAACAAAGGATAAATAAAAGACACAAAGATTATTGTAGTGTTGTGCAAGACGGTACAGATTGGGCTCACCAGGGAGTTGAGGGCTCTCCATGGAGCCTGAGCGATGCCCAGCTCATCCAAGATAGTGGAGAAGACAGAGCGCTCCTCTGCCCGGTCGATCTGCAGCGGACTCGTGCCCAGAATCTTCACCCCATTTAGGTGCAGAGGCACGGCCAAGTTATTGGGGATCTGCCCCCCGACAGAGACTATGCAACCTGTGCAGCCCTTGAGAGAAGATAGCGTGTTAGCTTTCTCACAGTAATGAAGATCAGAGGTGATTCATCACAGTTTATGCAGAGCTGTAGCGATACATTGATATGAATCTACATATTGTGCACTGAGGGTTATAAAGTAAAAATGTAAAAAACACATCATGATACATTGAAGCATCCATCCCTCCATCCATCCATCCATCCCTCCATCCATCCCTCCATCCATCCATCCATCCCTCCATCCATCCATCCATCCCTCCATCCATCCATCCATTTTCCAAGCCGCTTCTCCGTCAGGGTCGCGGGACATTGAAGCATGTTATCACAATATAACCTCACGGCTGTGATTTGATGGCCGCAGATCATCACAGCTGTGATGTTATGGTGACAACACACGACCTTGAGTGTTCTATCGCTTTTATATCACAGTTAAATGAACAAAGTAAGAAATGAATAAACTGGCCGTGAACGCGGCGTTTAATATGTTTTAATGTTCAGTTCCTTCCTCCTAATTATAGCTCCTTAACAAGCAGCTCGCTGCTACGTCAGAGTAACGAGCTCCGCCCACTCGCTGCTCAGCCAGCAGTTCGTTCTCCAGCTCCTTACACTAAACTCCCAAACTGTCGTCACCACTGAGCAGCTTCTCTGTTCTTTATTGGGTCAGTTTTATGGCTCAGTCTGATTCGGTCTGACTCTGAAGATCAGACACGTCTGGCGAATGGTGTTGGGCTCATTTCTGGCTGATTCCAGGTTGTTCAGCTGTTCTTCTGTCACAGCTGCCGACTGAAAAGCTGCTCAGTGGAGACGACAGTTAAGGGATTTAGTGTCGTCTCGTCTTCAGAGTCGGACCAAATCGACTGTCGGTCAAACGTGATTTTAAAAGCATTCATTTTCTGTCTGTGGCAGTTAGAAGTAAAAACGTCCAAACAGCCTGAGCGTCTCCTACAGCTTTCAAAGTCGTTGCTTAGCAACGGCGTCTCAGTGGAGTGATACAGCGTTTGTGAAAAAGCTGTGATGTTATAGTGAAATAACAGCAACGAATCAGCTTGCGTGGCCGGAACTATCTGTTGTATAATGACCTGGAAAAACTGAAGATCAATCCTGGAATGTTATAATAAGCACGAAGGGAATGGTTATGAACAAAGGCAACCAACAATACTTAAAAGGGGAAAGCAGTCTGTTTCACCACTGCTGAAAGCTTAATTGGGTTGATATTAGTGAGTTGGTTCTGCTTTGAAAACATTGTTTTTCTTAAATTTATGTGTCATTTAAATTTAAAAGGGTTATTTTTGTTGACTGCATTTAAAAACGGATATTTAATGCTGCATTTAATGGATACCACGTAATCCTCTTTGCTAGAGTGTTCAGAGGTAGGTGCTATAGTATTCCAGGTGGTTGTTGAGGTGTTGCTAGCCCAAGGCTATGTTATCCCTGGTGTTTACTAAGATGTTGCTAGGCCACTGTTATGAAACTCCAGGTGGTTGCTAACGTGTTACCAGACCATTGCTATGCTCTCCCAAGTGGTTGCTATGGTGTTGCTAAGGTCAAGCTAGGCCATTGCCATTCAATCCCAGGTGGTTACTAAGGTGTTGCTAAGCTATTGCTATGGAATCCTAGGTGGTTGTTAAGGTGTTGCTAGGCCACTGCTATGTTATCCCAAATGTTTAAAAAGGTGTTGCTAGGCCATTGCTACAGAATCCCAGCTGGTTGCTAACGTGTTGCTAGGCCATTGCTATGGATTCCCAGTTGGTTGCTAAGATGTTGCTGGGCCATTGCTATGCTATGCCAAGTTGCTGCCAAGGTACTGCAAGAAGTTGTGGGAATCAAATAATCCAATAAAATACGCACTCATTTTTGGACCAAAATATAATTTTCTGATTATCCTGTTGATATCCTGTCTGATTATCTCCAGTCACATTTGTGTTTTTTTCTGTATTTTTTAAAAAACAGTCCTGAATCACTTCAAAATATTCAAATCCAAGGTGAAGTGTGAGGTTATAATGCACTGAACAAATCGACTCCAACCGAATCAAATCGTCATTTCTTCTGCAAGGGCAAAATGTGCATGAACTCCACTTACAGATGTCGAGTAAAAGTCAGAAGAGCAGCCTATGTTCTGTTTTCTTTACGTTAGTAGAGCTTACAGTGTAATGCAGACTGAAGTGAACTGTTCACTGTATCCAAACACTGCTCCTCTGACACCTCTGACAGATGCAATCGTTGCCCCATTGCACATTTTATTTATTTATTTATTTATTTTCCAACTGGTGGCCTTAATATGCTTGTTATTTTTCCCTCTATCTTTTCATCCTTTACTCTTTCAAGAATGATGGAGGCAGGTCAGGAGGTTCGGTGCGTGACCCTGAACACTTTCCTTGCACTCTCACTCTTTATATCTCTGATCCACTCTGTTGCATTCCCATGGCAACCACATGTATGACCTCTTCATTATTCATGCCCAGGTTTTGCCAGCCCCCTCCAGGTTTATACGCTCCCTCTAATACAATGTTAATTACCACAACATAGCATCTGGGAATTTCCATGCAAGAGCCATTTCGTATTGGAATCCTGCTTTTCCTTCCTCCTCTGCCCCCCCAGAAAACTAAAATATAAACAAACACTTCATCATCCCATGATCCATTCGCCACTTAAACCGGCTTATAATGAATCGGAAAAGGAAAAGTCAAGGGGTATTACCAGCCCAGAGGAGACAGAGCTCAGCTGGTGGGGCCTGGGCTTGAATGTGATCAGGTTTTTGTGGTCTCTATGGAGATGGAGCCAGCAGCATCGAGATAATGCCAGTTCGCCTTATGTCCTGAAACGATCCCAGGCAAGTTAATTGCTCATAGGACAAGAGCATTAGGCTATTAGAGCCATGTTCTAATGGCATACCCACACAGACATTAATCAGAGTTCATTTCTATGAGAGGCTAATTGCTTTTATTTTGAGCACACTTCAGTATAATGGGATTTTATTGGTGGGCTGATGAAAATCTGACTCTGCTCAATTTCAAAAGGTCAAAGCAAACCGCCAACATAGGCTTATAAACTGTGCAACAGGAGCTGTGGGCCCAGAGGACCATCTGATAACAGAATTCAGAGCTGAATAAAGATAAAAAAAGCAAACACAGTAACATCAGTTAGATGTTCTGCATGTTATCTATCAATTCTGTACAGTGGATAGTGGTTGGATAGTGTAGTGGGTAACACCTCTGCCTTCTACGCTGTAAACTGGGGTTCAATTCCCCACCAGGGTAAGCCCCCTACACTATACCAATAAGGGTCCTTGGGCAAGACTCCTAACACCACCTTGGCCTACCTGTGTAAAAATGATCAAGTTGTAAGTCGCCCTGGATAAGAGCGTCAGCCAAATGCCGTAAATGTACACGTAGACCTATACAGCACTGTGCTGACTGTTGAAAATCACATATTTTTGCTTGTAAAAACACCATATAGCTTTAGAATAAATGGAAAGGGTGGTAATTTGTAATTGCACTCAACGTGCAGAAGAACATTTTGTAATGTGGGTTGTGCTGCGGAGCCCCACGAGCAGACGAATCTGCCTTTTGTGAGTGAGTTGAAAGAGAATTCAAAGGGAACTCGATCAAAACGTGTCTTCTGAGGATGTAAGTGTATATCTACTACTGTCATCAGTTTAATTTACTTTGTATTTGAGACCTAAACATGAACTCAGGCCTTCCCTTTTGAGTCTGTGCGCAACCTTAATATGTAAAGACATATGACAGAACCCCCCCAGTTGTTTCCGTCCTCCTGACTCAGTAAAGCTACTTTTTTCAGTTTTAATAAAAACATTTGCATAGTAATTTAGTGCAGTAAAAAGTACTGAAAATGTCTTGTATTAAAAAAAAATATTTGATGCTTTGAGCTTGTTAAGCTGCTTTTCCGCTGCATGGTACCGGCTCGACTCGCTTTTGGTGCCGGCTACTTCATTTCAAACTGCAGATATACTGGCCCCTCAATGTAGCTGGTTGTCCTAGCGATGCCAAATGAAACTGCCGTGAAAAAACAGCTGGAAAAACAAGGAGAGTGTGGGAAATAACAGAGGACGATGAGACGATTCTGGTTGCTCAAAAAGGTGACGCAAAAGTGAGCGCCGACCTGGAAGCTAACGTTTGCGTGTGTTTAGCAATTCCCTCCAACCAATCAGTCGTCTGTAGCTTTTTTTGGTATCGACTCAGCTCGCTTGGAGCTTTGTTGGAGGCAGTACCAACAACAGCAACTGGTACCAGGTACCAGATTTGCCTAGTGGAAAACCAAAAACACATGAGTAGGGTGGAGTCAAGTCAACCCGGTACCATGCAGTAGAAAAGTGGCTTTAGAAGAAGCTTTGGCTCCTGACTTCTCCCAGAAGGTTTGCCTAACTTGCTTCTCAGTTCTAATTTACTATTTATTTATTTATTAATGAATGACTATTTGAAGGTTTGAAAATTCCAACTCATTCTTAAGCTTTTCACATGAGTTTATCACTTCAGTTGTATTGTTTTTACAGCAAAAAGTATCACCACTGCATTTCCAATGCTTTCCTTTTTTCGGCAGCCAAACCTTTAAAACACAGACACATGCATGTCACGTTTTGGCTCAGAGTTTTGGAAATGCACAACAAGAGGGAGGGAGCTGAGCTGTGTATTAAGAAGGGCGTTTCATCTGCACCAGAGAGCAGAAAGGCAGAAAATCTATTTCCTTGGAGTTTGCAGAAACAGAAGTCTAAGTATAGGTGTGTGAAACCCAGTAACAAGCTGCATAACTTCAACTTTTCCTTCTGTCCCTTCTCTGTTTCAGCCTTTCCAGCTCTGAGACAAAAGGACTGCTTCAGAACTAAAACCAAACAAAAGGCATGTTACGTGATGAATGCTTTGCCATCTCGCTTGTGTCGTAAACTCTGTACAAATCATGTCTTTTGAAGTATTTTTCCGAACAAACGTTTAAGTTTTGTTGTCCTAGCCAGACATCCTTGGCAAAAGAGAAAAAGTAAAAGTGATCACTATTCAAGTTGCCCAAAGGAAACAGATGCAAGAGTGACCTTCGACCACTTACCTCCTGCTGGGTGATGTCCAGAATGCGCTCTAGAGTCAGCTCCTCGAAGTAGAGCCGGTCGCACTCGTCAAAGTCGGTGCTGACCGTCTCTGGGTTATGGTTCACCACCACGGTACGCTTCCCCATCTGTCTGAGGGCGCGGATGCTCGACACTGCGCACCAGTCGAATTCCACACTGCTGCCTGGAAGCATGAACCACCGTTCATTTACCGCTTTTGGCGAATCATTGGGCCCATTTTCAAGGCACAGATTCAAGGGAGAGAATGTCCATAAATAGTGTCCATCAGGCTTAATTTGCGACTGAAAATCTGAAATAAACCTTTTCAAGGGCATCTGTGCTGTTTCAGTCTTTTGTTATCTGAAGTACTTTAAACCATTAAACAGTAATTCATGCTGAATAACGTCTGCAGGCAAACGGTTAAGATCATAATAAGTGCACAGACTTTCAACCATATCAGGGGTTCCCAAACTTTTGCTGTTTGCGGCCCACACCACAAAACGACCACAAAAGCTACCACAGATTTAAGCCATCAGATCGTCTGACTCTCCTAGCCGAAGTGATGACTGTGTTTGTCAGCTACAAAGTGCTGGAGGTCAGGCTGAAGACAGGAGGCTGAAAACGGAGTTATACCTCAGTTCGACAGGTTTAGATACATTTTCACTGTGTTTAGTCTCCAAGTGATGGTTTAAGTTGTTGGGTTTCAAATAGGGCTGAAACGAAAGATGTTCGAGGCAAAGAGGCTTCGTTTAATTCATGTCACCATATTTTAAACGTCTCTATCGTATCACTCCCGCTTTGTAGAGTGCTGCAAAAATGACATATTAAAAAAAAAATTTAATTTAAAAATGTTTCATATTAGATTAGAGCTAGCTGGTCTCCACGGCAACGGTTACCGTAGAGACCAGCTAGCGGGTGCAGCGAAGGTGAGGAGATGGTTTACCCCCGAAAACATGGCAGAAAACATAGAATTCTCACAACGAGTGGGAGGAGGAGTTCTTTTTTACGACTGTGAGAGATTCTGCGTGTGCATCATTTGCGGGGCGACTGTGACGACAGCAAGGCGGAACAATGTGGAGAGACATTTTAGGACGTGTCACACAAGCTACCATACAACTACCCACCGGGTGGCGCAGTACGAGCTGAAAAAGCCAGATGTTCTCAGTGGCAGCGTGGCAGTGCCAGGGCGAAGTTGAATTCGATCTAAATGTAACATTTGATAATTTTGTTAAAAACGCTGCAGATTTGGTGACAAGCTGTGTAAAATCTGAAGGCTGATTTTTGTTCTTTTGATAATTGATAATCTGTACAAACATGGTGCAACGCAGTGCACGATTTGTTAAGAATTGTGTAGTGGCTAGTGAAAATGTTGCAGAAGTGATCATTTGAAAATGTAAATACTTGCAGAGATTTCTAGAAATAAAGTGCTGCATATTGATATTCATCTGTTTCCTACCTTGTTAAATCATTGTTGATAATTACTGTGAGAAATCATTAACATGATCAGTGTCTTCACATAGATGAAGATCATTAATTATAAATAATAACATATAATTAAAGATAAAGACAGACAGCCCTCGAATTAATCGGTACCCAAGAAGTAGCTCTCAGTTTCGAAGAGGTTGGTGACCCCTGCTCTACAACGTATGTTTACGGTTACTAACTGATATGAACACTAGCGCCTGTTAGAACGTACAGTATGTGTAGCCCGTGTTATGAGTCAATAGTGACCAGGCATAATAAGTAGGCAAGACAAGCAAATGCACCAACATCTCACTCATGTAATTTATCTCTCCTCATCTCTACCTCCCATGTGCGAACACACACACACACACACACACACACACACACACACACACACACACACACATCATAAAATACGCCTTCCCCATACATAAGGTAGTAAGAATAAACGCAACAGACGGACAAATGAATTTATGACTATATTCACTACACCTTCTTTAATAAAGGTAAAACTAAGGACAAATAGGCTAACCTGTTTGTGAAGTTGTATTTCGTAGTTTTTTTCATGTACATCATAAAAGTTTCACAGAAAGGTTGAATAAATGGGCTCAGTTCTGGAGCCACTAAGCCCAAGGTTTTAAGCTTTGATCCAGTAAAAGTGTTGAGTTTGAATAAAAACATTTAGTGAGGAATAACAGCCAGTCGCTCGCTCATTTTAAGAGGCCTTTCATGTTGCATAACACACTATCGATATAGCTGTTTAAAAACACTAAAGTGTGATTTATCCGATTACTCGATTAATCGATGAAAATATAATTCCAAAAACATTCACTAGCTGCAGCCCTAGTTTCAAAGATTCATTGGTAAAGACCCCCTGAGCAAACAGCACAGAACGGTAGCTACTCGTTTTCAGCTCCCACACGGGCGAAGACCAGAGCCACATATCCACCGCTGTTCTGAAATATATAATATATAAGTAATATAAAACATTCATTTTATTAATCAATATTAATAAAATGTTAATATCTAATAATATAAAAATAACTAGCCAACATTTTGCCAGAATAACCAGTGAGGTTGATACACACACACACACACACTTTCTAAGCCACTTCTCCCTCAGGGTCGCGGGGGTGGGGGGGTGCTGGAGCCTATCCCAGTGGTCATTGGGCAGAAGGTAGGATACACCCTGGACAGGTCGCCAGTCCATCGCAGGGCAGACAGACAGACAGACAGACAGACAGACAGACGCAACCACTCACACACTCACACATAGGGGTAATGTAACACGTCCTGACCTCGGCCTGACTGCATGTCTTTGGACAGTGGGAGGAAACCAGAGAACCCGGAGGAAACCCACACAGACACAAGGGGAATATGCAAACTCCACATAGAGAGGACGGCGGTCGCCCGGCCGGGGAATCGAACCCAGGCCCTCCTCGCTGTGAGGCGACAGCGCTACCCACCGTGCTGCGAGGTTGCTATAAATGTAACATTTTATTTATGCAAATATTTCACAACATTTGTCATTTTTTTTTTTTTACACTTTTGTATCATAACAAATTTTTGCGTTAAAAAACCCCACAGAACCACCACTGCCCACAGTCCAGAGGTTGAAAGCCACTGTTGCATAGGTTTAAATAAAAGCTGTTGGTTGACGATCTAATTGATCCGTTCTAGGATGGCTTAATACAGTATAATTTGTCTGTTGATGTTCATTCAAACTCATTTCAATCTCCTGAGAGCAGATGGGCAAGTAATTGTTAGTATGTATTCATTCCATTACAAAATTGGAGGCAGTTTATGTTCACCTGACTTTAAGTGGTGATTCTGAAAAAGTTTCAGAGAAGAAAGGAACAGATAATGACCTCACCACTGCACCCAGTTACAATACAAAGATTGTTAAAGGTTAGAATATATTAATAATTAATACTGCTTTAGGCTTTATATTATTATTTTACATATATCTTTGTTTTTATATTCTGAAAAAAATCTTAGTCTTGTCTTGGTCTTGTCTCAATTTTGGCCACTTCTGGTCTTGGACTTGACTCTAACACAGCTTGTGGCTCTTTATATTGTGTGTAAATGTCATGATGAGCTGACTAAAAGCAATGACCTAAAAGGACTTGGGAAAACGTCTGGTTCCATTGACTTACATTAAAAGTAAAGTAGTTTTCTTCCTTCTCCTGTAAAGCTACTGTTTTGGAGATATACAGGTAGATATTTGTACCTTATTTTAGTACCTCAACGAAAATAAAAAGTGTGAAGTCAATACAGCTTTAAAAATATTACTGCAATGGAATACGGCACATTAATGCTCCCTAAGGATATTGAAGATGTTCCCTCATGGATTAAACCCCAGAGACAGTACAGCACCTTTATTTTCTGAGAGTGTATATGCCAAATCAATGCATCACCAACTATTTTCATGAGACTCTGGTCTGTTGTCCTTCTCTTGACACCAAAATGACACCAAATGAAACTTCACACAGTACTGTAAATGCTACAGTACAGTAGCTTAGATTTCTGGTAGGAACCAGATTCACTGACTCTTTTTACTTCGACTTCATGTATTTTAAACTGTTCTTCAAAATAGTCTGAAGCTCAGAGGAAACACAATTAACTACAATCTCAGCAAAAAGGGTTCTATGAATCACAGAGAAGAACAGATGCTCACCAATGTGATAAGGACCACAGCCCAACACCATCACACCCTGGTCACTGAAGTCCAGGTCATGCTCCTGTTGGAATGAAGGAAACAACACAGTGAAGGGGAATTCCACTGATATTTCAACAATTCAGCATAAGTAAATCATGGAGATGCTAATAAAGTGAAGCGGTTCACTGTAAAGAAACGTACTGGCAGTGGTAGTGATAGGAACCGGGGTGTAGTGTGTATAATGTGACTACAGTCATGGGAGGCATCCTACAATGTGTCTGGTACCACTGTTCAGAGCACTAAGTGTCTCTAGAACGGAGCATCAGAACATCAAACCTCTATGAATGACTTTACATATTAATGATTTCATTATACAGAAATGAAGCAAAATCGGTGGAATTCCCCTTCACGACACTTTCTAGGCCTTTTTCACGCCTAGAAATTCTTATGGAGCAGTTAAATAAATGGTGTATTCAATTAGTTCACACATTTGGATTCACACGTCACTCTATCATAGCGCACTCTATCACGAACACACCACATAGACCTGTATCTTATCCTACCTCTAATTAATGTGCAATATCTGCTGCTGATGGATTGGTACAAGTGCAATACATACACTAGTTCTGTGCAATATCTATAATTATTACTGTGCAATATCTACAATTTCTGAGCAATATCCAGTCATTACCTGCTCAGAAACGTGCAATATTTCTTATATTTTTCTGCTAACAGACGCCTTGTTTATTTATTTATTTCTATAGCATATCTTATATTTTGCATTTTGTATGATGCACATCTTTGTCTAGGTACTGCTCTTTACCTGCTTACTGTGTGTTCTGCTGTAACAATGCAAATTTCCCCCAGTGGGATGATAAAAATCTCTCTTATCTTATTATTATTTAAATGTTAACCCTGTTGTCCATGTCTGAGACACGTCTAACACTGGAGAATTCATTAGGGGGTTCCTTCAAAAATAATTTAATTACTGCTTATATTCTCTTACCTAACGTTCGTAATACCAGATATCGCTTAACAGTCTGGCCATTCAGGTGATTAAAACATTTGCTCACCTGGCCGTGGTAGGTGCAGTAGAGATAGTTGGTGACAGCAGGATACTCTGCAGCAAGTGTGTCGATCTGAGAGAGAGAGAGAGAGAGTGAGAGAGTAAGGGAGATAGAGGGAGAAAGGTAGAGAGAGGAAAGAACAGAGAAATCAAAATCAGAATCTTTTTATTCGCAAGGATGCATCACGTACAGGAGGATGTTTTGGCCTTTTACAAGCTGTTTAATACAGAACCACAGTGACTGGAGCATAAAGGGCACTGACATTTCTCATAGAGTGAGACTGAATATATACAGGCACAGCTGGAGACCACAAATCACAGTTAGGGCTGTGCAACATGGACAATATACTAGTAATGCAGTTATACTGCTATATACTGTGACTGCCAAACACCTTACACTACATGACACATTGGTAAACAGAAAAATCTTCTTACGCTGGGTTACATGAAAACTTTGATTCCTGATATTTTGATGTAGCCTGCGAAACGTTCCAATAACATGCTTGAACTTTTTCTATTTGTGTTAGCAGTCAGGCTACAAACAGGAATAGATACACACACACACACACACACACACACACACACACACGCATGTACGTGTATATATATATATACATATAAATAAAAACAGAATACGATGATTTGCAAATCCTTTTCAACATATATTCAACTGAATACACTCCAAAGACAATATATTTAATGTTCAAACAGATAAACTTTATTGTTTTTTGCAAATATTCACTCATTTTGAAGTTGATGGCTGCAACATGTTCCAAAGAAGTTGGGACAGGGGCAACAAAAGACTGTGAAAGTTGAGGAATGCTCAAAAAACACCTGTTTGGAACATTCCACAGGTGAACAGGTTAATTGAAAACAGGTGAGTGTCATGATTGGGTATAAAGGGAGCGTCCCTGAAAGGCTCAGTCGTTCACAAGCAAGGACGGGCGAGGTTCACCACTTTGTGAACAACTGCATGAGCAAATAGTCCAACAGTTTAAGAACAACATTTCTCAACGTGCAGTCGCAAGGAATTTAGGGATTTCATCATCTACAGTCCATAATATCATCAAAAGATTCAGAGAATCTGGAGAAATCTCAGCAAGTAAGCAGCAAGGCAGAAAACCAACACTGAACGCCCGTGACCTTCGATCCCTCAGGCGGCACTGCATTAAAAACCCATGTCAGTGAACACAGTTCTTCACTCCATCTACAAGTGCAAGTTAAAACTCTGCCATGCAAAGTGAAAGCCAGATATCAACACCACCCAGAAACACCGCCAGCTTCTCTGGGCCCGAGCTCATCTGAGATGGACTGACACAAAGTGGAAAAGTGTCCTGTGGTCTGACGAGATTTGGAAATCATGGACGTCGTGTCCTCCGGGCCAAAGAGGAAAAGGACTGTCTGGATTGTTATCAGTGCAAAGTCCAAAAGCCAGCATCTCTGATGGTGTGGGGGTGTGTTAGTGCCCATGGCAGGGGTAACTTGCACATCTGTGAAGGCCCCATTAATGCTGAAAGGTACATACAGGTTTTGGAGAAACATCTGCTGCCATCCAAGCAGCGTCTTTTTCAGGGACGTCCTGCTTATTTCAGCAAGACAATGCCAAGCCACATTCTGCACGTGTTACAACAGCGTGGCGTCGTAGTAAAAGACTGCGGGTACTAGACTGGCCTGCCTGCAGTCCAGACCGTCTCCCATTGAAAATGTGTGGCACATTATGAAGCACAAAATACGACAACGGAGACCCCGGACTGTTGAGCAACTGAAGTTGTACATCAAGCAAGAATGGGAAAGAATTCCACCTACAAAGCTTCAACAATTAGTGTCCTCAGTTCCCAAACGCTTACTGAGTGTTGTTAAAAGGAAAGGTGATGTAACACAGTGGTAAACACGCCCCTGTCCCAACTTCTTTGGAACGTGTTGCAGGCATCAAATTCAAAATGAGTGAATATTTGCAAAAAACAATCAAGTTTATCCGTTTGAACATTAAATATCTCGTCTTTGTAGTGTATTCAATTGAATATCGGTTGAAAAGGATTTGCAAATCATCGTATTCTGTTTTTATTTATGGTTTATATACATATATATATATATATATATATATATATATATATATATATATACACACACATCACAGCTGTCAGAAGAAAACATTCTGGTTCTTTTCTTTTGGTCAATTCATCATGCAATTTATGAAACTCTATGAATATCTCCAAAAATGGAGATAAGAGGTTTTCTTCTGACAACAGCAATATATATATATATATATATATTGCTGTTGTATATATATATACTGATGTTCTGGATGTTAGCATGTTTGTTTCCCCATCTCCAAGCCTCTCCTCGAGGAAGCCCAGTATTATATATTAAAAAGCAGCTCCTGGTTTGACCAATCAGTGCTCAGTAAATTGAGCTCATGATGTAATTGATGATATTAACGAGTCTCTGTGGCGGCTGTGATGGTGTCCAGGAAAAATATGGACCCGAGAAATTCTTGTTACTGTTTATTGTTTTTCTGTTTATTTGAATTATGAATATGACTTTATTCTAAAGTATATTGTGATAAACTCACTGCTGAGGTCAGCTGTTTAAAAATTTGCTTAGATGCCTAAAACTTTCACACATTACTTCAAGCCCAGCACAGGGAAGCAGTTCCTCCAAGTTAACTCCATCACTTTGGTGCTACTTGAGTAAAGTTTATGAAGAAGCTCGTTTAACGCGCAGCCCCACCTGTACCTCTGCTAGTTTAGGAACAAACATACAAACATCAGATATATTTCAGATTATATACACATTTGCTGGTGGAGAATTGTTTGAGATGCAAATAGCAGCTGTGTAAACATGTATAGTAAGAATAGCTCAATTTATTACTGCAGAGAAAGAAAGGAAAGAGAAACGAGAGACAGAGAAATAGAGCTCATTAGCAGAGCTGCGCCTCATGCATAAAGAGAGGATTAATCGCCGCAATCCTTTGGCAGTAGGTCCTGACCTGTTTGACCCACGGTCGGATGTTGTGGCTCAGCCTCAGGGTGCGGGCCTCTCCCTCAGAGCTGCCCAGGGCCTGGCCTACCTGCCGGTCCGAAAAGCCCTCCTGCTTGGACTTCAGGAGCACATCACCTGGAACTGTGGAGCTGAGAGGCAGCAGAGAATCACCTCGTTATCATGCAACTTCATTACGTGCATCCTAAAGAGTTACACAGTTTTTACTAGACAAAAACTAAGATTATAGAAGTGATGTTCAACATTATTATAAATAATGGCAAAGCATAGTGTGTGTCTCACGTTTACAGCGATTACTAGACGTAACAGAACACTTCAGGAGTGGCTGTAACTCTGCTGAGCTGCAGTACTCACAAACTCTTCATCAGCACAACGGCAAAACAAAATGTTGCCTAATGTAACTCTAATGCTAGCTAGACAGCAAAATATATAAATAACTAATTTTCCTGTAAAACTTAATGTTAGGAGTGCGGGAAAAACACGATTCTTACATGCATCGCGATGCGGATGTGAGCGATTCTGAATCGATGTCAAAAATCGATTTTCTAAATATTTAATTCATAACGATGTTGACGGAACGTAAAAGCTGGAATTTGGAAGTGTGGAAGTGCAGCACCCGGACAGTCTGTGGCAGCACAGAACAAAAACACCCTCTGTGTTAAAAGCCAGGTTAGATCAGGAGTCACACAAATGTTAAGAAGAGGCATTTTGTCCTTTCAACAAAGTCAGTTTGAATTTTCCCATTCCCCCTTAAATTCTGACTGAGGCGCCGAATGTAACTGCTGCACCATTTAAGATGGAACGGGAAAAAAAAAAAAAGAGAAACGACTTTATCTTCGCAACTTTTTAGAGAGATGCAGTCTGTAGTTGCAGATTTAAAGTACCACAAAACCAACTGCGCTGCTTATAAGTCCACATAACCAGTGCTTCCGCGCTACGTTGCACACTTTGGAGCCGAGATCCATCGGCCAGTCTCAAATATTTCACTGACACAGTGACCCCCCCCCCACACAACTCTACAACTAGAGCAAAACCGAAATGATGAAATCAGTAAAGAAAACGTGCAGGACGGCTGTAACGTGCTGCGTGGACAGTCATTATCACAGGATCTTATTTCACTGTAACAGAGCATTTTATCACAGATAAGTGGCTCCAGCATCTCATGTGCTCCAAACCAAAGCAGTGAATGAGAGTCATCCAGTTCACTAACCACATCACTTCCATTTGATTTATTCATAGAAGATACTGGAAGTAAATCCATTATGGATCATTACAAATACTTTGTTTTAAAACTACCAAGTCGTCACACAGTGAGAAAACTGAGATCCTGTATAGAAAAAAATATGCACCTGTAACGGGGAGCGAGGAGGCGGACGCATGTACAGAGACAAGCGAGATTTATTATGGGTCACAGTCTAAACAGTCCAGGTGCAAATAGCCAATAGGGAGACCAGGAGAGACAGACATGACAAAATGAACACAGGCATAAACATCCAAACAACACAGACAGAGATTCAAGCAAAGACCAGTAACCAGACCAGAGAAAACACAGGGCTTAAATACATAAGGGTAACGAGGGACAGGTGCAAACACAGGTGGAGACAATCAGGGGTGGAGTCATGAAACGAGGGGGCAGGACTAGAAAACCAAAACAAATGCACATGGAAGATCAAAACAAAGGGGCACATGAAGTAGTGGGAGGAGCCAACTGTGACAGCAACGATAATCGTTTTATAATCGCATTGCAGCCTCTGAATCGTAATCAAATCGAATCATGAGGTGTCTAAAGATGACATAGTTTTATGTATATAAAACTATATATAACTGAATATATAAAACTATATATAACTGAATATATATATATTCGGCTTTATATATATATATATAAACCCAAAAGGTTTCTTGGTCAGCATATCCAAGGAATGTGGAACTGGATTCATGAAAACTTGTGAACGTTCTTTAAACAAACACTAAGAAGTTCCTAAAAATAGTCTTAAGTACTTTGTATTAACTGTCATTTAGTTTAATCCACTCAGAGGAGCAGAACGAGGGAAAAACATCAATCCAAGTTAAAAAAAATTAGCAAACAAGAACTAGAGGTTATGGTGGAAGAAACAGTTGATAGGAAAAAAAATCCTCCTTGAAAAACAATAATTGTGGGGTGACGGGGGAAAGCAAGAGATGAGGATGGGCAGGTGTGATAAATGTAGAGCCTAAGTGTGAGACTGTCGTAAGGTTAAGAACACATTTAAGAAAAGAATACTTTAAAGAATTCCACTTGTTTTTCAATTTTCTAAAGAAAACAGTTAAGAAAAGAAAAGAAGACCATTGTTAGAGAAGTGATGAGAAGATTTGCATTTTTTTTATTACGAATGAAGTTGCGAAATCTGGCCTTTGGCTATAAAAAATCTGAAATGACCAGACCATACTTGGATTTTAATCATAAGAAACAATAAATAATACGGGGACATCTCATACTGGGGAGATTCTCATCCCAAGTTACCTTACATGAAAAAGGGTGAATAAAATCCTAAAACAAGAATAAAACGACTCCTAGCTGGCTACAAAAAGCTGAGATAGTAGGTGGTCTAAACTTTTGCACATGCTAAAAATGAATGTTTGGTTTTTACGCACTTATCGGATATAAAGTAACCACATTTTATTATATAATATTAATTTATATACATAATATTAGCAGGAAATGATACTTTTTGAAGTAGTTTGCTGCAGAAGTAGTTTTTACTTCTTTTCACTTCAAAAATCAACAAAAAAAAATATCATATCATTTATACAACTGCATAAAACAGTAACGTTTTTTTTTTTTAATCGACCTAAACAATATCATCAATTCAAAGAAGCAGAATACAGACTGCTGTTGTAAAAGTATAATAAGACACCGAGGAAACAAGCAATACAGCACCACATCCATCCCAGAACCAGCTTAATTACAGTAATGACAGCACATCATTATGTTCTAGTGGGTGGTTTCTTGTGGGGTTGTTTTTGCTGTTTGGATGCCTCTGTTGATGCAACACCACAAACACGGGCTGCCAGTTTGCGTGATTCCTGATTGGTGGTTTAAGACACTAAATTATACAACGAATGGCGAAGCGGCAACACAATACATCAGGTAGCCCTCAATAGACAAAAAGTGCTATGAGCGCAACGGCAGGAATAAACGAAAAGCGTCCAGATTTCAACTCCCCCTCAGCAGCGAGTTAGCCACGGCAGGCCTGAAGTTGGAAACGCACTAGCGTGGGGCAGCAGGTGTGCGAGACGCCATAGTGTCAGTCTCTGTGGACAGACAATTTCAACAGCTATCCCACACACCAACTGTGAGCTTCTACTATAGATGTACTCTGAGTCAGTCAGTGACCTACGCCGCACAATAACACTGCAGTGTTTCATATGGATGGAAGATTTACGCCTTTGTTTGTATTCGAGGCATCTTGTGGATTCACATTTGGCTGGACATGCGGATAAACAGTGTAACATAGTGGAAACTGAGACCCATTGTATGGCAAATCACTGTGATAATATAATGGAATTTTATTTTTGATAGTTTAAGATACGAGTCCAGCAGTATGGATAGATTAAGGATACAGGACATGAAGTGAAATATATACCACAATCAAACAATATAACCTCATTTCCCAAAAAGCTCAGATGCTGTGCGAAATGTAAATAAGAAGAGAATGCAATGATGCGCAAATCATGTAAAACAGTACAAATACATCAAGCATTGAGATTGAGAAATTTTGTTGTTTTCAGAAAATTAAACAACACTTCCAATTGCTTTAGTTCTGAAAGTAATGTTTTCCCGTTGTTGCTTTATATAGGACTTCAGCTGCTCAGCAGTTCAGGGTCTCTTTTGTCATATTTTGCATTTCATAATGAGTCAAATGTTATCAGTGGTGACAGGTCTGGACTGCAGGCAGGTCAATTTAGCACCCAGACTCTTAATACAGAGCAATGCTGCTGTAATACATGCAGAATGTGGTTTGATATTGTCTTGCTGGAATAAGCAAGGCCTTTCCTGAAAAAGACGTCACCTAGATGGCAGCATGTTACTCCAAAACCTGTATATATAATCATACCCACAAATGCCATGTGCACCAGTGCCCCCCAAATCATTACAGATGCTGGCTTTTGAACTGTGCACTGATAATAAGCTGGATGGTTTCTCTCCTCTTTAGAACAGAGGATGTGGCATCCATGATTAAATGAGCTTGGGCCCAGAGAAAGTGGCAGCGTTTCTGGATCCTGTTTATATGCGGTTTTTCCCCTGCATGGTAGAGTTTTAACTTGTGGATGAAGTAATGAACAACGCTGACAGACAGTGGTTTTCAGAAGTGTTTCTGAGCCCATGCAGTGATTTCCACTACAGAATTAACCTAATTAGTTGAGAGATTTTCCCACAGGGTTTTTTTTAAACATTAAACAACTTTACCAGTCTTTTGTTGTCCCTTTCCCAACCTTTTTGAAGCATGTTTCTGGCATGGAATTTCTTAGTATTTTCCTTTAAAAATATGGTTTACATGATTTGTACATCATCGCATTCTTTTTTTATTAAAATTCTGCACAAAGTCCCAACTTTTGGAAATGGGGTTGTAGGTTTCCAGTGTGGTCCAAAGTATGACTGCATGATGGCAGTCTGGATCAAGACTAAAGTCATTTATGGCATCTTTAAAAAAGACACAGGATGATGATTTCACCTGGATTTGTGCCAGTGGAGTCATGATTTTGGCGTAAAACTCTAAAATTAGTTTCTTATATAACTGCATTCAAAGCAAAGATAAGCACTGTTTGATTGCATTTCGAAAGGTTAGTCACAAGCCACCGGCAGCTGAACGTCATTGGCTGCGTGTGAAGGTGTTCCTGCCTATGAGTTTCAAAGTGAAGAGGGATTCACTTATGACTACACACTGGGAATATCACTTCAGGAACATTGATATGGCAATTGTGTAGCACAGAACAGTCAGTGAGGTGGACCGGCTGACAACTGGACTATAGTGTGAAAAGCTTAAAATACACCCACAGTGCCATCTAGTGGCAACCACCTGTAACCGCTCTGGTCCATCTGTCAGTGATGGGAGAGCAGGTATGGCATCAAATACTGTATTTCTTTATGTTTGTATCCAAAAATGCTGCTTTTTCAGCAAAAAAGGTTTGTATTTTGCAGCTCACCCTGTGCTGTCCCATACATACCTATTGTACTGACGCAGGTGCTGTTCCAGCTCCGTAATGCGTCTGAGTTTGTGCAGGAACCATTTATCAATGGCTGTGAGTTCATGGATCTGGTCCACAGTGACTCCGTCGTGCAGGGCCTGGGAAAAAGATTAACACATCTAAATTTGCTGCTGAAAATAAGTCAATCAGTGCGGCAACAGAAATCATGAAGAGTCCAGTTGTTCAGCAAATTGGGATCGACAACAAATTGTTGGGTCACCGTTAAATGAGGAATAATGGCTCTTGATTGCAAGCTGTGAGCTCACTGCCTCAGCTGAATATAAAAACAGGGGCCCAATGAGCTGTGGCCCACTGTTGCCGTGGAGAGGGGTCCACTTTAACCACCGGCCAATCAGCATGCAGCCTGTTCAACAGGGGACTTAAGCAGGTCTGAGGGAAATTACTCGCTCAGGGACCAACACGAAATTACAGTGGAGCTATTATTGCGAGGCCAACCTTGAGAGTTATTGATATTTCGAGGCTTGATACAATTTGGACCATTAGTTCTTAATAAATCTGCCACCACCAATAAATTCATTCAACACTCATGAAATATTTGGTTTCAAAATAGGAACAGGCCACTTTCCTAAAGTGAGGCAGCATTTCAAGGAGACACTGAAACAGCAACAACAAAAAAGACAAAGATAAAGACAACTAGACAAAAAAAACCCGACGGGCTAGAGAGAATGAACATAATACAAAAATCTCTATGCGAATGTGAACAAATGAGAGATCTCTTATTATGTAGTCAGTGAATAAGCAAATGTCTGCATGCATTTTGCAACAGATGTTGAGTATAATAGGCATACAGCAACATTACCGAAGGCAACTTCCTCAACTGCCCACGCCAAGCCAGACCTTACAAACTTTTGCATAAATAATGAAACATTTTGGAAAACAAAGCAACAGCAAAACACTCTTAGCATGTTTATCATGTCTATGCATTGGACATAATCAATAAATCATGATCAATAATCTCAATACCAAACTGCTCATATGTGTAATAATAATAATTGTGTGGGCAATAACTCAGAGGGACAATAATTTAAATAATTTCAATAATTTAAACCGCTTTATACTAGATGTTTCATATTTACTGTCACAGTCGGTGGTTTACTGCATTCATAAGTACTTACATCTCGTGTACATATTGCAACTTTCTCTTTATCTTTGTTTTAAATTATTTGTGTTTATTCTTTTACATAAATGGCTGCAACTGTAACAACTGCAATTTCTCTCTGGGATCAATAAGGGATTCTGATTCTGATTCTGATAATGACTCAGTAGTGTCATTCAACATAGTTCTAATAGTAAATGCTGGCTGAAGTGGTAGAAACTTCTACATAAATATGTGAGTAATGGGATGTGAGTGACACCTTGGCGAGCGAGAAAATGCGAGTGCTGGAGGGTACGGCCAGCTCCTGGCGCAGGTCGCTCTGCTCACTCCAGGCTCTCTTGAGGGGCAGCCGCGGCACAAAGCCGTCCACTGAGGGGTGGCACATCCGCAGTGCCTTCTGGATGCTCTCCTCGAAGGTGCGACCCACCGCCATTACCTGAGATGCAGAGGGAGGAGGAGGAAAAGGACAGGAATACAGATGAGACAAAAAGAGGAAAACTAAATGGCAGCTGTGAACAGAACTATCTGACTTTGTGCCACACATATCAGGGATTAGAGTGGTTGTGCGAACGTTCATCTATCAGAACTCCTCTGAAGTATTTGTTGACAATCTAATTCTTCTTTCTTCTTCTTTCGGCTGCTCCCTTTAGTGGTCGCCACAGTGGATCATCTGCCTCCATCTTGCCCTATCCACTGCCTCCTCTACTTTCACACCAACCATCGCCATGTCCACCTTCACTACATCCATAAACCTTTTCTGAGGTCTACCTCTTCTCCTTCTACCCGGGAGCTCCATCTCCAACATTCTTTGACCAATATATCCACTATTCCTCCTCACTATTTGTTGACAATCATCTATTCAAATATAGTATGTATGGCACTGGAATTGAAGCAGCTGATATTATATTTCACCTTAAGAGAAAAGACAACATATAAACAGAGCTACCAATGGAAATATTTCAAACAACAGTAAGACAAAAACTGTACAGTGCAAGTAGATCAGCTGGTGGTATGTTAAATCCCACATGGCTTAAACACATATACATACAAGACATCTCTAAATCCACCAAATTAGGCATATGCTAGCTAAAGACAAGGGGAATAAAAGTTAAAGGGTCCGTATCCTACCTGTATTTTTATTGCATTTCATGTTTCCCCCTGAAGATCACTTGAGGTTTATGTGGTTCTGTGTACCAGCCTGTTTTGTGCCTTTAACCCTGTATTGCATGATGTTGCCTCAGGGCAACATACCCATTTTACTTACTTTACAATAACTTTATAAATCTTTAATGAAAATGACAGGGTTAACAATAAAGGGAAGCGTTTGAGTAAGTCCACAAAAAGCATGCACCTGCTCTTACTACTTCTTAGTGGACACTTTTGTGGTAAGAACCTGCAAAAATGTTTGTTGCCTAGAAGCAAGGGAAGGGAACACGACTCTATATCATTTCTTCCCATTGTCGCACAATGTTGCCTCAAGGCAACATACCCCAAAAGGACCCCTGCACACATTATTATTTAAAAATGGGTTTTTGAATTTATTAATTAGGTCAAATTTATACAAGAAAAAGTGAATTCAATATTTTTTTTATTTCTCTCCTCATGCATGCAGAGGGTTAAGGTCGATACCTTTAAATGATCTCTGTTCTGATTGGCTGCCCTCATTCAAAAAACTGTGCGGACTGAAGCACTTCTTACAATTTCAGCATCAATGGGCAGGACTAAAACGCTGTGGGCTAAACAGGCAGACACATCACAGACACTGTGAACTGAAAACAGGCTGCTTCTGCAGCTTAGTTTCCATGTATAGACTATACAGACCGGGGAGAGAAAGGTACATGTTGAAACTTTAACAGTGTTTACATACTACACCAAACTCTTATTTCAGAAAAGATACGGGGCCTTAAAATCTTGCTTTTCATTCAAAAGACAGAAACTATTTTCTCACTGGGAGAGAAAAGTTGGGATGCCTAAAAACACAGAACAGTATTTTTGGTTTTATTTATTTTAGCTGAACCGAAATGTCCAGATTAAAACATCCAGAATGTGAAGCAGTGAAGATTCACTCAAAAACCACTGCAGAATTTCAACACAAAACATTTCAGTTAGACGTTTGAATGGTTTTGAGTTGCGAATGAATCAGATTCTGACTAAGTAAGCGGGACTGTGCCTGTGGCCTAACCTCAGTTCTAACGGCGGTTTGTGTTGTCTATAAAAAAGACACAGAGAAGTGTTTCTCTGCGAGTCTCTGACCTCTCCTACACTCTTCATGGCACTGCCGATCTCTCGGGACATGCCTTGGAAGCGGTCCAGGTCCCAGCGAGGGATCTTAGTCACAATGTAGTCCAGACTGGGCTCGAAACAGGCAGTGGTCTTCTCGGACACTGCATTCTTGATCTCAGGCAGAGGGATGCCCAGCGCTAGCTTGGCTGCTACAAATGCCAGGGGGTACCTGTGCAAGAGTGAGAGGTAGAGAAACAGAGAAAAAGGATTCAGAGCAGTTATTATCTCATATATGCGAAGAAAAGCTTCATGATTTATGATACACAGGACAGTACTGTTGGAATTGTAGTTGCTGGACACCAGGTCAGTGATATCTAGCTTGTTTGATGTTTAACGCATTACTGAAGTCTGAAGATCCATCCTAGATTAGCTTTGTGAGGAAGCGGGACGCATTTTTTTAACAGGCAAAAAGGGTCTATTCTCTTACCCCATGCTTCCTTTATCTTCTAGGCTCTCTAGTCTGATATTTATTTCTAAATATACAGATTCATTTCACACTAAACAGCAAGAATGGTGGGTGGGTGTTTTCAAAGTCTGGCTTCCAATGTGTTCAACGTTTGGCAGGAGCCATTTCTCAATATTCCTGCGACAACAAACACAAAACCAGAGACGGTGTGAAGTGATGACTTCCAACGCAACTTTCAGAAACTTCTGTTTCACAAGTGAAGCTCAAACAACGCCAACTGCATCCTTTATCCACATTGTTGAATGATGATCAGGTGAAGAAACAGAGCGTCCTCACATTTAGCAGCCATGGAGATTAGAAACGGAGGAAAATCGATATCCATAAATCTACACGACTTTAGTGTAAACCACTGAAATAACTAGCCGAGTCATCAATTCTGAACAAGATGCCGACTGAATGCCTGTTTACCCATCAAAGTTCTTTTACTTGCGGTGCAACTTGGCTCCATTCAGTAAATCATTGGGCCTGACTATAAAAACGCATCATTGACCTTCCATTGCACAATGTTTCCTCAGGGCAACAAACCCAATTTCCTCACTTTACAATAACATCCTAATTTAAAGACAATGATAGGGTTAACAATAAAGGGCACAGATTAACTATGTCAATAATAAAGCATGTGCCTGGCCATACTCTCTTAGTGGGCATATTTAAACCTCTAACATTCGGTAGCAACTTTTTATTGTTATAAGAATTTGTAGAAATGTGTTTGTTACCTAGAAGCAACATTGTGGAATGGATTTGACCAATCAAGCCAGATCTCACCACTTCAGGCAACAGGGCTGTATATAATTTCTTCCCATTGTCGTACAACGTTGTCTTATCCAGAGCGACTTACAATTTGATCATTTTACACAGGTAGGCCAAGGTGGTGTTAGGAGTCTTGCCCAAGGACTCTTATTGGCATAGTGTAGGGTGTAAGGTGTTACCCACTACACTAACCAACCACATATCCCAAAATGACCCCTGCACACATTATTTAAAAATGTGTTGATATTATATTATATTATTACATATGATTGATTATTATTATTATTATTAAATATATTTAATAATCACATGCATTTACGCAAGAAATGTGAATCAATTTTTTTTTACATTGCTCTCATAACACGTGCAGCAGAGGGTTAAACAAAGATCGCTGCCATCTAAGTAAGCAAAAAAGTCAGACTCAACTGTCTTCTTATCTAACATTAACACTATCACATCTGTCTCTCAACATCTATTGGATGCCCGTCATAAAAAGGGATGTATAAACATATAAACTGGAATATTTTGAACAAACTTACTTAAAATAACGGGTAATTATGAAATGTAAATACTGATTTAAGGGTAGTACGAGTAGTAGAACGAGTATTCGAGTACTCGTTTGGAAACACCAAAGGTCTTAAAGAAACATCTTACCCGGTGGCTTTAGAAGCCAGTGCTGAGCTTCTAGAGAGCCGGGCATTGACTTCAATGATGCAGTACTCCAGCGAGGATGGGTGCAGGGCATACTGGATGTTGCACTCACCCACAATGCCCAGGTGACGCACCACTTTAATGGCCGTCTCCCGCAGCATATGGTACTCCTCGTTGGACAGCGTCTGGCTGGGTGCCACCACGATGGAGTCACCTTAGGGAGGTAGCAGGAAGGACAGATATTTCACCAAAGCTGATATTACATGTCAGCTGGACATCTCGTAGGTGAAATATGCTGACTCAGCATCTAATGAGGGATCTGCTGTTTTATGGTCCTGATCCTCTGGAAATACTGGACTGTTCTTGACTGCTCACCATTTGCAAAATTAAATTTACACAATTGTCCACTTATTCCCGACGTAAGTCATCAGCTAAGACGTGTTTGGCTTCCAAATTTTGCTTCCTTAAGTTTTAAGCTTGTGCTACGAGATCACGTTACCACCAAAAGACTATCAATAGTCACCCGAATCTTTTCTGTATATGTAACCCTGAATGCTGTATGAGCGAACTGAGAGGCGTTTTTGAGATGTATTTACAATAAATAAATAAATAAATAAACTACTATTGACTATTAACTTCATGGGTTTGTTAGCAACATTAGTACCACGGCACCAGCGTCAAACTAAAGTAGCAAAATATGGAAACCAAACATGTCTTGGCTGATCGACTACATATGGGATGATGTGGAAGTTGTGTAAATGTGATTTTCCACCAAACCAGTGTTTTAACTAACATTCATCAAATAACAAATAAATTCAGCTTAAACAAACAGTTCAATGAAAATTTGACTTTACACAATTTTGCCCTTGCACCAATTAGTTTGGTCAAAGGTTTGCTTCTTCTATTAGCCTCCTGAGCTTGACAATGCCTAGGTGACACAAAGAAAGGGAGATTTTCTAATGGCAACAGCAGTTTGTGTTTACATGGCTCCCAAACTTGTGCGGAAAATAGGATGTGAGAATATGTGCCTGTTTAAGAGATAATGAACAGAAAGCTGCACCTGTGTGAATGCCTAAGGGGTCAAAGTTCTCCATGTTGCAGACAGTGACACAATTATCAGATATGTCCCTGACCACTTCGTATTCCACCTCTTTCCAGCCCAACAAAGATTTCTCCACAAGGATCTGACTGCTCATGGCCAGAGCCTGCAGCAAAACAGAGACAGAGAGCAGAAAACAGACATCAGACTGCAAAACGGTTCCAAAGCAAAAGGCTTGATATGTTGTTTAGTTGAATTAGGTGTGTTAGATTAGGGGAAATTCAAAAACATCAGGTCAACAGTAATTTAATCAGGCTGAAGGCAAATGAAACAATGTTAACATGTTATCTTCAATGTGTTTTTCGGCCTGGTTAGCTTTCTCCAATGAACAATTGCTTTAACGCAGGGGTGTCCAATTCTGGTCCTGGAGATCTACCATCCTGCAGAGTTTAGCAGCAACCCTAATTTAACACACCCAATCCAGGTAATGAAAGCCTTCAGAGGCATCCGAATATCAGAGTCAGGTGTGTTGGATCCGAATTCTCCTGGGCACCAGATCTCCAAGACCAGGACTGAGCATATCTGCCTTAACAGAGAGCGAAAAGGGCAGATATAATCCATATAGAATTACAAATCAGAGACAAAATGACTAGAAAGATGTGGTACACGACATGGCCAAAAGTATGTGGAGTTCAAGTGCTTCGGCCACACCCATTACAACAGGTGTAGGAAACCAAACACAGAGCCATGCGATCTCCATAGATAAATACTGGAGTTGTACTGAAGAGCTCAGAGACTTTAAACATGGCACTTTCAGAGGATGCCACCCTTGCCAGACTGTAAACTTCCTGCCTTGCTACTTCCATCACCGTTAAGTGCTACTGGTGTGGAATGTGTCTAGGAGCCAGAACAGCTCTGCCATGAAACAGTAGGCCATGCAAACTCAAAGCTCAAGTGCACAGCATATAAAAATCACTCAGCACTCACTACAGAGTTCCAAACCACCTCTAGAAGCAACATCAACACAAGAACTGTGCATCATTAGCTTTATTTAAATAGGTCTCCATGGCCGAGCCACGCACACAACTGCACACAAGGCTAAGATCACTATGCGCAATGCCAAGCGTTGGTTGGAACGGTGCAAAAAACTCCACCTACGGGAAGCTCCTTTCCTGTTCCAGCATGACGGTGCCCCACTGCATAAAGCGAGACTCAAAGAGACATGATTTTATGAGTTTGGTGCGGAGGAACTCCACTGGCCTGCACAGAGCCCTTACCTCAACCCAACAACTTTGAGATGAACAGAAACATCGGCTGCAAGCCAGGCCTTCTCATCCAACATCAGCACCTGAACTCACAGATGCTCTTTTGACTGAATGCGCACAATGTGGGGGGGGACCGAATGTGATGTCCAACAAGCATGTATAAACTTGACTGTCAGGTGTCCACATACTTTGGGCCATGTAGTGTATGCATCAACAAGAATGCAACAGGGCTGATGAAATCACTACCAGACATTAGCTGTAAAAATACATGAAGACATCAACATAACACACGACATGTATCATAACATCACATTTTTCTGGGGTTTGATAATGATCAGACAGTTCACTCACAAAACAGCAGTGGCACCTTCAAACTAAGTAAATACTGAAATAAAAGTTATTTCAACATTAATGGTACATAAGAGCATCCGGCAAAGTCCAGATTCGAACTTGAGCTTGTTTTCAGCCACCCATATTTATCACCCACTCTGTCCAGCTGCTTGAAGGCTCTCACCTTGCGTGCCGTTTCTTCCAGTTTCTGTTTGTCAGCACAGAGGCCTGAGCCCAGTCCTCCTAGAGCATAGGCTGAGCGTAACATCACCGGGTAGCCAATTTCATCTGCTGCCTTTAGAGCATCTGCCACCTACAGGTGAACAGGGATCATTACAATGTATGGCTGTAGGTAAATATGGCAGCAAAACTGCTTTTTAAAGCAGATAAAGTAGCAAATTGCACATGTGATCACAGGGAATATACAGATAAAAGCTGTCAAAGCCAATAAAAACTAATTCCTGGTTTGTTTAAGGTATTTTTAAGCCAGTTTTAGATTTAAAAACTAAGTGAAACTGATCAGAACATTCGGTCTCACCGACTCCACTGCGATACTGGGGGCAATCTTCTCATTAATCTCCATTAGTTTGTCTGCAAAGAGCTGTCTGTCCTCTGTGGCCATGATGGACTCAACGGGTGTGCCCAACACCTTCACCTCATACTTCTGCAGAACGCCGCTCTGAAACAGCTCCACTCCTGACAAAACAGACAGAAACACAACAGGCAAGTTGTTCCACAAACACATGGACTCTCAAAACACTGATAAACAGTTATTATTGAATAAAACAGCAACAGTAATTCATATGATGAGTTCTCCTAAAATTTTGAACGGCAGTAGTTTATACAGATGCTTCTGAAATGGTATGAAATCACTTTACTGCCAGTGACTCACCACAGTTGAGTGCAGTCTGTCCCCCCATTGAGAGCAGGATGCCATCAGGCCTCTCGGCTTTGATCACCTCCGTCACAAATTGAGGCGTGACAGGCAGGAAGTAGACCGAGTCTGCCTGCTTGGTGCCCACCTCATTAGTCTGCACTGAAGCGATGTTTGGGTTCATCAGCACAGTTTTCAGGTTCTCCTCCTGCACAAACGAGCACATTTTGTAGGACTCTGGGCGAATGCAACACAGTGAGCAAACAGATCGATCAATCAGCATTTATTTAAACTTTGAATACGTTAACTGGGACCCTCATTTACAATGTAGCCGAGTAATGCAGGAATCAGGGATTAAGAAGTTACAGTAAAAACAAATACTACAAATCATAAAAGTAAAATTCAACGAAATGAAGTACCAATAAACTATCACATCATTAAACAATTAAAATTACAATACAATTACAATTGCCAAAGACCCCCTGCACTCAAAAAAGCTTTGAGGTTTTTCCTCCAATTTTCTCCCCAATTTAGTCGTATCCAATTCCACTAGACAGGACTCGTCCAAACACACGATACCACCAACGTACCTAATAAAGTGGCCAGTGAGTGTAATTCATTTATAGTATTCATTTATATCACGGAGCATTCCTCAGTCATCTCACAGACTGGAAAATTCTGATGCCTAAAAAGTAAATTCTTTGATAAATGAGGCTCACATGAGGACCTGAGACTCACTGTCATTTTGTAGAGCACACTACCTTCATGGCTTTCACAGCCTGCGATCCCGAATAGTCAAACTCTCCAGCCTGGCCAATAGACAAGCCACCAGAGCCCAGCACTAACACCTTAGAGACCTGCACAAAGCCAAGATAACACAGCAGTACTTAAGAAATACATCAATGTATGTCAATGACTTCAGAATGAAACATCTGATTGCGTAACGTATTTAATTTACAGATAAACCTGAAAAAAACATGCTGTTAGTGTAAAAATCTCCTGTTCATAAGACTGTGTCTCCCTCACCTGGGCTCTCTGTGGAACTGCAGGCTTCTTCGGCATCACAGACTCAATGCTTGCATCTTTCCCCTTCTTTATCAGGGATAGGAAGGTATCAAACAAGAACTATAGGAGTCAAATAAACAATTCAAAATAAAATAAACACAAGTTTTCACTGCATGAAGATCAACATAACCTGCAGTGTTCAAAACCCGGAGACATCTTCATGTTATAAAATCACATGCACCAAAACAAGCGCAGCATAATTAAATCATGTTTCACACGGAGCATGAAATCAAATATTCTGATATAATTACAGACAGATATTCATCCGTGACCTTAGAAAAACAAAGAAATCAATAGGCAGCTTGTTATGTGAATGGAACAGCTGTGCTACCTCAGTATCTGTGGGGCCTCCCTTTGCCTCTGGATGGAACTGCGCGGTGAAAATTGGCTTGGTGTTATGCATGATGCCCTAAGTGAATGAAATGAAGCATAATAACCAACAGGATTATTTTCTTTTATGGAAAACCTCACAAGCAATTATCTGTTTTCCTGACAAATTAATAGGTATATACTAATTTAAATAACCGCAATTCTCAATTTGATCATCTTTTGTCGTTCATTTTATGCAACTACTAAATATAACCATCCATCCATCCATCCATTTTCTAAGCCGCTTCTCCGTCAGGGTCGCGGGGGGGTGCTGGAGCCTATCCCAGCGGTCATCGGGCGGAAGGCAGGATACACCCTGGACAGGTCGCCAGTCCATCGCAGGGCAGACAGACAGACACAGACAGCCACTCACACCTAGGGGTAATTTAGCACGTCCAATTGGCCTGACTGCATGTCTTTGGACTGTGGGAGGAAACCGGAGAACCCGGAGGAAACCCACACAGACACAGACCGGAGAACATGCAAACTCCACACAGAGAGGACCCTGGTCGCCCGGCCGGGGAATCAAACCCAGGCCCTCCTCGCTGTGAGGCGACAGCGCTACCCACCACGCCACTAAATATAACCATCCATGATATTCTTAGAAAGGCGAACTGTGGGGATGCGCAATGATATCAAAATCAGATATTCAGAATGCATGTTCTTCATATTTTTAATGCTCTTCTGAATAATAAATCCGGCTATGTTTTATTTAAATAATGTACATACAAAATAACTAATGCAGAAGTTATAAATAGCATTATGCAAATGTGCTTATGTTTTCTGATCCAGTGTTATAAACCACTATAAACTTTGTGCAGCTTCACGATAAGACAGTGTTGAGTGAACCAACCTCATTGGTTCCATCATTGGCGTTGATGAAAAGTGGACTCCAGCCTGGAGGCAGAGACTCGCTGTCAATCCCGTAGCCATGATTCTGAGCCGTGATGAAGGCTTGCCCGGTCATCACATTCAGCACCGGCTGGTTCTGGCCTCTGCGTTCAGATTGAAAGGAAGATGTGCAAAACTAATGTTAATGTATTTGCAAACATTAAAATGCTCCCCATGAAATGATTATATTTCTCTGTACTTAAAGCATCCAGTGGAGTAGCAATTTTTTTTAATGTTTTGAGGCCCTTGGTTCATTAGTGCAATCATATGGCTAAGATACACTCACCAGCCACTTTATTAGGTACCCCTTGCTAGTAAAATGTTGGACCCCCTTTTGCCTTCAGAACTGCTTTAATTCTTCATGGCAGACTTTCAACAAGGTCTTGGAAACGTTCCTCAGAGATTCTGGTTGGTTATTTGAGTTCCTGTTGTCTTTCTATCATCTGGAACCAGTCTGCCCATTCTCCTCTGACCTCTCACATCAACAAGGCATTTTCATCCACACAACTGACCGCTCACTGGATACTTTCGGACCGTTCTCTGTAAACCCTAGAGATGGTTGTGTGTGAAAATCCCAGTAGATCAGCAGTTTCTGAAATACTCAGACCAGCCCGTCTGGCACCAACAACCACGCCACGTTCAAAGTCCCTTAAATCCCCTTTCTTCCCCCCGTTCTGATGCTCGGTCTGCACTTCAGCAAGTTGTCTTGACCACCTCTACATGCCTAAATGCATTGAGTTGCGGCCATGTGATTGGCTGATCAGCTATTTGTGTTAACAAGCAATTGAACCTAATAAAGTGGCCAGTGAGTGTGTGTGTCTATTGAAGAGAATTAAGTGAGAATATCTAGCACGATCTCCACACTCACACACTTAAATGTGTTTTCTGATTATCTGATCATCAGACTACCAACGTTGTTTAATGTAGTCGTACCTGTTCCCCATGGGCAGTTTGTAAGACTGGGCACCAGCAGCCAAAGCTGTGATCTGGTTCCCCATACAGATGCCAAAAACAGGCTGGGGCCGATCACTTTCCAGCACCTGACAGAGAAAACAATGGAGCAACAACAACTCACATAAAACACTGTTTACTGTGTACATTTGATTTTTAACTGGGAGAAAATTCTGTATGTTTTAGCTGACTCTGAGTCCCTTCAGCTACATTTGTATTGTTGGCTGAATTATTGAAATGTTATTAAAATAAATAACAAGCAAATACAATATAATGTAATACACATTAATGTAATATATACATTACGTAATTTACAGAATTATATCAGAATAAATTGAATGTGGCTAAAATGACTACATCAAATGTCGCTCACTTGTTCCACATGTAGCCAATCCCTGGAGGTGGGAACATTTCGACACTCAATTATGTTTGACACAGATGCAAAAACAGCTCACAAGGACACGCAGTACCAACGACACTGACCGGGAAGCTCATCCACTGTGCTGTGCTTAGCCATACGGTCATTTCTAGGATGGAACGTTCCAGTCATTTTATAAACACTCTGATTTTCTTTACACTGAGACCTGGTTGTATCAGCGTCTCAGTGTAAAGAAAATCCGAGTCAATCTTGTGACTTGTGTCAGTCACAAATAGCAACGCTTAATGCAATTAAGCCTTTCTTCAGGCGATTACCACCATAAGCAGCATACATGCTCATTTCTGTTAGCTTCACTAGCACCAAACTAACAGTCGTCCACCTAAGCGAATTCACAGCGGCTACAGCTAAAGGACAGTCAGCTGATGACTGACTATACATTAAATCTGAGCCTTTCGGTAAAGATTTAAACTTCGTGGGCTGGAGGTTAGGGAACCAGCCTCGTGACCGGAAGGTCGCCAGTTCGATCCCCAGAGCCGACAGTCCATGACTGAGGTGTCCTTGAGCAAGACACCTAACCCCCAACTGCTCCCCGGGGGCCGTGGATAGGGCTGCCCACCGCTCCGGGCAAGTGTGCTCACTGCCACCTAGTGTGTGTGTGTGTGTGTTCACTAGTGTGTATGTGGTGTTTCACTTCACGGATGGGTTAAATGCGGAGGTGAAATTTCCCCATTGTGGGAATAATTAGGGTCACTTAATAATAATAATAATAATAATTTTCCCAAAAAGCCTAGTTAGCCTGTTAGCTACAGCTTGTTAGCAGGTCAGGTTACTTTGACATGTTTTGTTGATACAAATTCATAAATTTAGTGCAGTACTATTGAAATGTAGCAGGTGATATTATTTTCTAAGTAGGTAGTTAATGGCAAACATTAACATCGTAGCATCATATGAAAACCATGAATCTCCATTTTTCTTGATTTTTAGTTCTGTACAAAGTTTCAACACACCAGTCGCCCTTTACCAGCTTCATGATGAACGGACCGATAGAAATGCTCTAAAATCACTTGGAACAAAATCTCTTTACCCTGACTTACATTGGAAGGTAAGAGTGCTTTTGCCCTCTCCCGTAAAGTTCATATTTTGGAGATACTTGTTCTTCATTGGACAGTGACGATATAAGTAAAGGTAAATCAGAAAGCCAAGTACCAGGCTGCTATGAACAGTTACATTCTTAGAAAAATGCTGATGAATGATGAACTGTGATAAAGGGTCTTGCTAGACCAAAACTCCTCTGCTCTGTAGGGTTTTTAAGTGTGAAAAACATTTAATATTTTTTCCAGGTGAAGAGGTGAGAGGGAGAAAACATTCAGCCCTTGTCCCCCATTTTAAAACTTTCTGAAGGTCGAGCTGGAGGTGTGAAGCTGTCTCTGGTGTGGTGCCCAATCTCACGTCCCCGTCCTGACCTTACTCCCCCTGACTACCGGTCCCGATATTCGCAGTGTTATTGGATGAATCATACAAATCACAGCCGTCAATCGACAACTCTGGAAGAGCAGCTCAGAAGGCAGTGGTGGATGTGCATGTGCCTGACTTTCTGTGAGCTTAAATATGTCACACAAACAAACGCAACAAAGCTAACACACAACTGAATTTAAACAGCGACAGGTTGTTAAAATCAGACTCGTTTTTTCTATTTGTACATATGCCTATCTATCTATCTATCTATCTATCTATCTATCTATCTATCTATCTATCTATCTGTCTGTCTGTCTGTCTGTCTGTCTATCTACCTACCTACCTGTCTGTCTGTCTGTCTATCTATCTATCTATCTATCTACCTATCTATCTATCTATCTATCTATCTATCTATCTATCTATCTATCTATCTATCTACCTACCTACCTACCTATCTATCTTTTACAGTTAACTGCACTGGTAGCATGATAATGAAAAAGTTCTAACTTGCTAATTCTGGCCAAAGGTCCCTGGAGAGTGAATTCAGGACAGGGGTGTGAGGTTGGGCTTCACACTGGTCAGGAGGCACAGTGAACAGTCAGCGCTCACTTTAAGACACAACCTAAATGTCACGCATTCAGCTCGACGAGCGAACTCCAACTCCCAGAACACCCTGGGAGATCATGTGACTCTGGACTCCGGCACGCGCACCTATCAGCGCTCACTCTCCCCAGACTTTTAAGGAATGTCACCTGTACCTCATTAGAGCTGAGCATTTAAGCTCGGCTCTGACAAACAGTCAGTGCGAGGTATTGTTTTTCCTAGAAACTTACTGAGCGGATTCCTTCTGGTTATTTGATTGTCTTACCGTGATTTTGACCATTTAGAATCGTGTTTTTCGACTACGTCTGTTGCCTCTCCCTTTCGGTACTTCTGCTGGTTTTGTGGATTTGTTATTTGGACTCTTGGACTGCACTTTGACTACTCCCTTGTGTTTTGCCCCTTTTGTATCTTTGGCTGTTAGCCCACCGAATAAATAGTGGAACCTTTCATCCGCGAGCGTCTGGACTTCTGTCACTTCGTAACAGAATACCTCGCCATTATGCAGACGGTGGATACAGAGACCTTCCAGAAGGCTTTAACAGAACAAGGACAGCTCCTAGGCATCAGCAGGTGTTGGCTGGAGTCACACACTCCCTGGATTCCTTAGCACAACAACAGGCGGAACAGCAAGCTCAGTTGGCGCAGCTGGTTAACAGTGTGAAGGAGATGGCCAACCAATTTCAGGGGATGAACTTGGCCAATCAGACGGACGTGTCTAAGGAGGCTGCAGCCACTTTTTTCTCGGTTAGTAAACCAGATAAATATGGGGGAGACCCCAATAAATGTAGGGGCTTTTTACTTCAGTGCTCAGTGTTTTTTGATAATTCACCTCCCAGTTCGGATCAGGCGAAAATTTCTTTTGTGATCTCTAGACTGACAGAGAAAGTGCTGGAATGGGCTACCGCTAGTTGGAATAGTTTACATAGTTTGTCGTACACACAATTTGTCCGGGAGTTTAAGCTGGTTTTTGACCATCCATATGAAGGGAAGGTTAGCGGGGAACTTCTCTCGCGGCTACGTCAAGGGACTCGTTCCGTGGTGGACTACGCATTAGAGTTCCGAACGCTCGCGGCGAGCAGTGGCTGGAACGAGGCAGCCCTCTTAGTAACATTTAGACAAGGACTGAACGCAGAGATCTTACATGAATTAGCAAGTAAAGATGATGACCTAACTTTGGATCAGCTAATCTCCCTGGCCATAAAATTGGGACACTTGATGCAATCACGTACGTCTACCAAAACCCCCAAACGCCCACGAAGCAGCTTTTCTCATTTGAGCCTACCCCAAGAGCACCCGACGATGCACGAACCCATGATATGCGACTCCGCCCGCTTGTCACGAGAGGAGAAACAGTGCAGAAGCCTTAACCATCTCTGTTTGTATTGTGGTCAAGGCGGCCATCTACTTCGGGAATGCCGCGCTAATCCAAGGCAAAACCAGGCACCAACCCCGGGACAGCACGTGGAGTTTACTAAGACGTATCCATACCCGCTACCTTTAGTCCCCGTCGCGTTAGAACAGCTCCAAGGAGCACGATACTTTTCAAAATTAGATCTCCGAAGCGCCTATAATTTAATATGGATCCAGGAAGGGGATGAATGGAAGACCGCCTTTATGACCACTAGGGGGGACTATGAATATTTGGTGATGCCATTCGGGCTCTCTATCGCCCCATCTGTATTTCAGGCTTTCATAAATGACACCCTCAGGGACATGCTAGGGAGATACGTCATCGCATACTTGGACGACATCCTCGTCTATTCGCCTTCATTTGAAAGCCATGTCCAGCATGTCCGGGCTGTGTTGCGTAGGTTGTTAGAGAACCACTTGTACCTGAAGGGAGAAAAATGCGAATTTCACTTACAGTCTGTTTCGTTTCTGGGATATATTATTAGCCAGCAGGGTATTGTCATGGATGACAGTAAGGTAGACGCTGTAAACTAATACAGTAAAGGAGCTCCAACGTTTCTTAGGGTTTGCCCATTTCTATCGTCGTTTTATTCGAAATTTTAGTGTAATCGCAGCCCCATTAGTCCCCCCCAAGGTCAACCCCGCAGGATCATTTGGAATGAACAAGCCGATAAGGCATTTCAGAAACTAAAGGCAGCCTTCACTACTGCACCAATTCTCGTTCACCCAGATCCCAAAGAACCTTTTATTGTAGAGGTAGATGCATCGGAAACAGGAGTAGAAGCTGTGTTGTCTCAAAGGAGGGGTGAACCAAAAAAGCTACATCCGATAGCATTCTACTCGCATAAACTGTCACCACCGGAAAGGAATTACGGCATAGGTGACCGAGAGTTATTACAGGTGTTGACCGATCACAAAAACTTAGAGTACCTACGCACAGCCAAAAGACTAAATGCAAGACAAGCAAGGTGGTCGCTCTTTTTCTTCCGCTTTAAGTTTAGCATCACGTATCGTCCGGGATCACGAAACACCAAGGCAGATGCACTTTCGAGGCGGGATCAGAGAGAGAATCCTGAGGAATCGCCCAAAGCTCCAGAAAGGATTCTCCCACCAGAGGTGAGGGTTTCAGCTATCCGGTGGCAGATAGACGAGGAAATAGAGAAGGAGTTAGAAAACGCACAAGTCCCCAAGCATTGCCCTGCCCAGAAAAAATATGTTCCCCCCTCCTGTAGAGAAGCACTTATCAAGTGGGCACATTCATCTTTGACCTCAGGACATCCCGGTGAGACGCGCACCCACCAACTTCTTGCTGGACAGTATTGGTGGGAAACAATGTCACAAGACATACATTCCTTTGTTGCATCATGTTCAGTTTGCGCTAAATGCAAGACCCCTAAACTCTTACCCGCAGGTAAATTACTTCCTTTACCTGTACCACAACGTCCGTGGTCGCACATTGCTGTAGATTTTGTTACGGACCTGCCAGAATCACAGAGTTTCACCACCATCATGACTATCGTTGACCGGTTCTCCAAAGGAGTCCGTTTCATACCATTCAGGGCTTTACCCAATGCTTTTGAAACAGCGGAAATGATATTCCAGCAGGTGTTTCGACTATATGGAATTCCGGAGGACATCGTATCTGACAGGGGCCCTCAGTTTACTTCTCGAGTATGGACTGCTTTCTTCGAGCACTTAGGAGTGTCACTCAGTTTGTCCTCGGGATATCACCCACAAACAAATGGGCAATGTGAGAGGACTAATCAAGAACTGGGCAAATATCTCCGGATATATTGTCACAACAACCCAGCAGATTGGTCCAAATTCTTGGCCTGGGCTGAGATAGCCCAGAACTCCTTGACTAGCTCCACGACAGGATTAACCCCCTTTCAGTGTGTTTTAGGGTATCAGCCGCCTGTTGCACCCTGGACTGGAGCACAGACCGATGTTCTGGTGTTCTGTTAGCCCACCGAATAAATAGTGGAACCTTTCATCCGCGAGCGTCTGGACTTCTGTCACTTCGTAACACTAAATGTGTAACTGTCTGTGGTTTGATTTCTACACAGACTTCAAGGAAGATATGAATGACAATTTTAAGATTTGAATAATCAGATATTTGGATCTGATTATCAGTTTAAACATGTTCAGGTACGCGTTTACATAATGTAAGTCTGGAACTATGAACGGATTGTGTTGGTTGAAGTACCTTGCGAACATTCTGGATCAGGGTTTTAGCCAGAGATGGGTCTCCAGGGCCGTTAGAGATGAACAGACCATCATAATCCAGACTCATGAGGTCCTGGTTCCATGGCACCAAGTGCACCTCAGCTCCACGCTAAGCAAACACACATGCACACAAACACACAGCTCTGCAAAATGACAGGCAAAATGGTAACAATATTTACTGATGATATGTCCACATCATACTGTCTCTGCCATGCTTGAAAGGGCATTCCAGCCTAAAACTACAGTTTAGTATGTTATATGTTGTGCTCTGTAATGTTCTGTACTGCAGCACTGCAGCCCTCAGCCTCGTCGGTTTGACAGAATTTTTCATTTTATATAATTTTTGTTTGTTTATGTTTTCTCACTGCAATACTCAGCATGGATTACACAAATACATGGACATCACACAACTATTTGCCACGACTGCCCCCTCCCAGTCCTCCATGTGCTTTTGTTTTGTTGTCGTCTTCTTTTGGTCTTGCTCATGCACTTTCTTTGTTCTTTGATTCTTCCCTGTCCTGCCCCCTTGTTTCTTGACTCCGCCCTTGACTGTTCTCACCTGTTTTCCACCTGTGTCTTGTTAACCCTCACTGTTTCTGTATTTAAGCCCTGTTTTCCCCCGTTAGTTTGCTGGTCTTTGTATTATATTGTATAGTTTGGTGTTTGTTCTTCTTGTTATATTTGACATTCTCTGTTATTGTGTTTAGTCTGTGTTTCGTCTGGTTATGTCTATCACTCATTCTATCCACGTTGGCTCTCTGACCCTGGACTGTCTTAGATTTGCCCGTAATAAATCTCGCTTATCTCAGCGCACATGTCCGCCTCCTCATCGCTCCCTCATGTTACACTATTGAGAATCCCTGCTGTGTCAACCAATCCTGACTGCTAGCCCGGCAACTGAACTACTGACTAATAAATACAACATTATTTAGTTGTAACACAGTTACATTAGTGTAACCCCCCCAAAAAAAACACCTCAAAGCGGTTGCAGACCAAGTTCCAAAAGGTTCCTCTTACATTTAAGGTCCATCGTTGGAGTACAGAGTTAGGATCAATTATTAATGATCCTGACTTAAACCAAGTTAGGATCATTAATAATTATGCAACCGTCTAAAACGAACACCTTGAACGTCCTACCTTGACAAGCAGTCTGATTATGTTGTGCTTGATCCCACAGTCCACTGCCACCACTTTGATAGGGTTGCCTTTACCAAACACTTGGGTTTCCTTGAAAAGAAACAGTGATTGCAGCAGTTTGCTTTTAGCACTTTCTACCCAGCCTAGAGTTAACAGTCAACACCACCACTGGAGGTTCTAGCTACCTTTGTAGAGACCTCTGCCACAAGATTCCTCTTGTTTGGATCAGTTATTTCTACAGGCTGCCCTTCAAACTCAATCTTCCCCAAAACTGTGCCCTGATGGAAGAAATAAAGTAATACAATCGTACGAAAAAAAGAAATGTGACATTTCAAGAAAGACTGGTAAAGCCTTCCATAACAGAGGAAATGAATGAGGTGCCTACCTTGTCTCGGATGATCTTAGTCAGCATCCTAGTGTCCACACCGTATAGAGCTGGCACCTTCAAAACGAGCCAACACAGGCATGAAACCAAACGCAATAGCATCTTTAATATGATACAGGGCTAAAGCAGTCTGTTCAAAGGCCCAGATGAAGCAAAAAGAAAGCTGAGCTGAGCTCAGATATTCTAGACCCCATGCGTCAAACACAAGGCCTGCAGGCCTGACTCAATCCTATCAGCCCACTAAAGTATTTTAATTTTCTATTAATATTAGCTCACTACAGTCCCCACCATGCACTGCAACATAATATGTGCTCAGACTCTCCAACCCCAACAATCTACACCATTCTACACAGTTCCACACCAATCCTATCACCAAACACTGCAGTTCAGCCAATATAAACACTTCATGTCAGCTCAGCAGCTCAAAAGCTGAGTCCATGTATTAGAAAGGATGCCAGGGGTCTAGTTTAAGCAAACAGGTAGGTTTAAAAGACTGAGCTCCTGGGGACATTTATATTACGAATATTTCAAGTATCCGTGTAATATTTCAAGGTCAACTAGATGGGCCTATATTTGACTGTTTAAGTTTTTGCGTATTTTGAACAAAACAGTGGTCAGACTGGTTTATGGCAAAATGTTAACTAAAAATGAAATACAGTGTTTTCTGGCCCAAGGATTTGATGAGATTTTTCAACATGGGCCTTTTAGTTTGACACCCCTGTCCTAGACCGAAGCACCTTGATCCTCGGGCCTGTACTCAATCAATTCTCCCCACCTTTCTCACACTGTTGTGCTTAGCTCTGCTTCAGTGGTGGAGCATGCTGGGAATATTTGTCTAAAACAGTGATTCCCAGCCCGGCACTCAGGGCCCCACTGTTCTAGACAAGGCCATTACAATCACACCACAGTGCTCGGTAATGTAAGTGTTCCACAGACCTGCTCCTCTTGCAGCCACTGTGCCAGAGACTTCACCGAGTTCCAGTGGCTGAAGTCGTGGCTGTAGTCCTGCACCAGCAGTCCCGACACCTGCCAACACCACAGCACATTACAACTGAGGCACTCGTGATGTAAACAAGTTTTTAGGAATAGGTTTATACAGACTTTCCAATGATATTACTAATATAAATCTATTTTTTCTTTGCATCTTAAAACAAGTTCACACTGTAATCTATATATGACGTGCAGTAAGCTTGATATATGTGCACCCAGCAAGTCTGATTATCAGGTGTTACATATTAAATATGAAGATGTAACGTTCTTCAGCAGCCACGTTTCCATGAAAAGAATTTTTAAAAGAAAATGTTTAACATTTCAACATTTCTCTACCTACACTGCAGAAAATGGCACCTTGTCAAGTGAAACGATCTCTTGTCGATCTCTTATGTTTCTCATTTTGAGATGGTTGTGCATCTATTTTATTATCCAGCTTATTTTCCCGACATCATTTACTTCACTTGTTTCAGGTCAGGTGAAATTCTCTCACTATACCGGCAGACAATTTTGCTGGTTTCAAGCACATTTCTTAAAACAAGCATGATGACAGTGAGATGAATCTGCTTAACAAAATTACTCAAAAAAAAGAAAAGAAAATGTAGAAATAAGTTAAATAATATTAAATTAAGCTTACAGCAATCTCAAAAAGAGAAATACTCACTATATCCAAGATCATTTTACTTGACAAGGTACCACGGTTTGCAGTGTAGGCTGAGGAAATAGAATTTTTTTGGTAATATTTGTTGAATATTTCGCTCAGATTTAGCAGATGAACTGTTTATCAACACCTCGCACGTCGCAAAACGCTACACTACAAACGTTTTTCCCCCAGGAAAAACTATGTATTCATGTGACGGCATTTATTTCCCTCAAGTGATTCTTACGAAAAACACAAACCGCATGGCAAACAGGGTCTAGCAGGACTGAGAAGGTGAACATGATGGTTTTAAAGGATGTGTTTATGTTCTTTAAATATGTTTTTGTTTTTTAAAAAGGAACGCTGTCACTTTTCAGCTCTGACAGAGAGAGCTGTCCAGAAAAGGGTCGTTCTGAAAGGAAAGCCCTCAAACAGCTTTACATGCCAGGGAAACGAGATCTCTTGCGTAACAGTTCTGATGGAAGAAAACAATAATAAAAATAATAATAGTAATAATGATAATAAAGTAATAATATAATTTAAAAAAAGAATTTTCCTTATTGGGTAATTTAGGTTATAGGAAACTCAAAGGTATCTGTACTGAAGTTTCTCCATTTCTGGGCGACTTTTTCCTTTCACTCCACTTCATTTCAGAGTCTAATATCCGACTTTTTCCTCCGCTACATTTTGAGAAATCTGTCATTCCTTTTGGTTTCTGTGTGTATAAAAACGTAACATGTCAAAACGAAAGAAGCGCAAAGCCAGAGCACCAATCAGGGCCCAGCGGTCACTTTGTTTAGAGCTGGTTTTGACCTGTTGGTCATACCGACCCAGTGCAGCACGCGGTTCAACGTCAGCGCAGCAGCGTAAAACTTTGGGAGAGTCTGTTCAACATAAATGATGAACTAACCTAACTTTGTGTAAATAGAGCTCAATATAGAAATATGTCCACATATGCAGTCGAGACTGACGCGGCTTTTTTCTGAATTTCTACAAACACCATTTCATTTTATAGTAAATGAGTTTGGGCTGGTTTATGTTTATGAACAGACGCCTACAGATCAACATAGTAAAGGAGCTCATCTGTGATCCTGAGTTTAAAGCCAGTTTTTATTCAACTTAAACTTGGAACTAAGTTGTAAATAAATCTGAAACTGAAACTTTGCTTGTGTGTAAAAAGTGATTTCAGAGCCACTCGGTTCTCCCTGATGGAAACTGTTTACCTTCAGTGTTTTGTGCTTATGATCATTTTAATAGACATCAGCGTCACTAATTAATGACGTTCTATTAAAAGACTGGTTTACCAAGAGAGACGCTGGAGGACTTTCACCTGAAATGAGTTCATGAAGCCAGTCTGGTTATAAAAATGATAACAGGACCAGATCAGAGCCAGAATTACTCTTTTAGTACTTTTACTTTATACTTAAGTACATTTGAAGGGAAATACTTAGTACTTTTACTCAAGTTGGAGGTCTAAAGAGAGGAACTTCTACTTTTACTGGAGTAATATTTACCTTGGGGGTCTCGACTTTAACTCAGGTACATGATTTGTGTACTTCTTCCACCTCTGCTGACTTACAACACAGTAATGTAACCAGTTTTTCCTTCAGGATAAATAAAGACTTTTTTTTCAGTGAGTGCACAATCACTTGAAAGCCTCTCCTGCTGTACTACTAACGACAAATATAATATATGCAAGACTGACTCTGCTGCAAGTGGGGCTTCAAACCCCGACACCAGATGATGACAGTGTAGGGAAAGACACCCACTTGAATGCGATCAGACTCCACGTTCTTTCTCAGTCCCAATTCGTCAAGCTCCTCTGTATTGGGTACACCATAGTTACCCACAATGGGGTATGTGAGTGTGAGGATCTGACCTCTATAACTGGGGTCTGTGAGGGCTTCTGGATACCTGAAAGAGCATTAAAGCATCATCACATCAGCTTAGACTCAACAATAAGATAAAACACATTTATATGCTTATCCTAACTTTACATTCTAGTATTAATCATGGATTTTATTTTTTATTGTCTTCTTTTCTGTTTTGTTCTAACATTTGATTGTTTATTGTCTTAAAACTTTGTTAATCACCTTCTAACTTTATGTTCTGAGAAGTGCTATATACACTGACCGCCTCCTTGTTTCTACGCTCACTGTCCATCTTATCAGCTCCACTTACTGTATAGCTGCTCTTTGTAGTTCTACAGTTACAGACTGTAGTCCATCTGTTTCTCTGATACTCTGTTACCCTGTTCTTCAGTGGTCAGGACCCCCATGGACCCTCACAGAGCAGGTGCTATTTGGGTGGTGGGTCATTCTCAGCACTGCAGTAACACTGACGTGGTGGTGGTGTGTTAGTGTGTGTTGTGCTGGTTTGAGTGGATCAGACACAGCAGTGCTGCTGGAGTTTTTAAAGCCCTCAGTGTCACTGCTGGACTTAGAATCGTCCACCAACCAGAAACATCCAGCCAACAGCGTCCTGTGACCACTGGTGAAGGACTAGAGGACGACCAACACAAACTGTGCAGCAGCAGATGAGCTGTCGTCTCTGACTTTACATCTACAGGGTGGACTGACAAGGTAGGAGTGTCTAATAGAGTGGACAGTGAGTGGGCACAGCGTTTAAAAACTCCAGCAGCACTGCTGTATCTGATCCACTCAGACCAGCACAACACACACTAACACACCACCACCACATCAGTGTTCCTGCAGTGCTGAGAATGATCCACCACCCAAATAGTACCTGCTCTGTGAGGGTCCGTGGGGGTCCTGACCACTGAAGAACAAGGTAAAAGGGGGTAACAGAGTATCAGAGAAACAGTCTGTAACTGTAGAACCACAAAGAGCAGCTATACAGTAAGTGGAGCTGATAAGATGGACAGTGAGTGTAAATGGTGTAAATCCATGCTACGTTTACATTTTACATTTGGCACCAGGAGGTAAAGTGAAAAATAAAACCATGTGGCTTTGTTTTATTCTTTTACAAATTATGAAATAAATAATTTCAATGTGCCGCTTTTTTCAGTGACCGTAAGATCAGTGTTTACTTTATTCACAGCTAAAACCAACTCATCATGAACTTCCTGACCACATTCTCTCACAAGCATTCCTCTCAGTGACCATAATCAGTGATTTTTAGGCTCCTAGCTGTGGACGAGTCTCCTCACCCCACAAGCCCCGTGTTGAAGACCAGCTCTCCAGCCGCTGACCACCTATGGCCAAAGGAGTAGCCCTTCATCACGGTGCCATCCTCGAGTACCAGGTGTGCAGTCTGGGCCTGTGAACAACGACAGCCTGTTCTAGTGACACATTTCTGTTCTCAAGTGCTGCACAAGGCTTTGTCGCTGCATGCAGGAGTGATGCAATATTACACCAGCCTGTCTGGTTTGGTGTCCCGGAAATCGGCACCGTGAGAGATTCGAGCTGATAAATAACATCAGTATTATTAATGTTACCGTGAATAATCTGAATGATAACAGTGACATTTCTGTGAGGGAATGTGAATATTAGTTAGGAAACTAGTGCTGTGAGAGACAATGTGACTATTATCTAGTACTGTGAGAGTCAGTGTGAGAGTTATTATCTAGTACTGTGAGAGTTATTATCTAGCACCGTGAGACTCAGTGTGTGTTATTATCTAGTACCGCAAGCCTCAGTGTGAGAGTTATTATCTAGTACCCTGAGACTCAGTGTAAGTTATTATCTAGTACTGCAAGGCTCAGTGTGAGTTATTATCTAGTACTGTGAGTTATTATGTAGTACTGTGAGACTCAGTGTGAGAGTTATTATCTAGTACCGTGAGACTCTGTGTGAGTTATTATCTAGTACTGTGAGATTCGGTGTGAGAGTTACTGTCTAGTACTGTGAGACTCAGTGTGAGAGTTATTATCTAGTACCGTAAGACTCATTATGAGAGTTATTATCCAGTACTGTGAGACTCAGTGTGAGGGTTATTATCTAGTACCGTGAGAGTTATTATCTAGCACCGTGAGACTCAGTGTGAGAGTTATTGTCTAGTACCGTAAGACTCATTATGAGAGTTTTTATCTAGTACTGTGAGACTCAGTGTGAGAGTTATTATCTAGCACCGTGAGACTCAGTGTGAGAGTTATTGTCTAGTACCATAAGACTCATGAGAGTTTTTATCTAGTACTGTGAGACTCGTTGTGAGGGTTATTATCTAGTACCGTGAGAGTTATTATCGAGCACCGTGAGACTCAGTGTGAGAGTTATTATCTAGTACCGTGAGACTCAGTGTGAGTTATTATCTAGTACCGTGAGAGTTATTATCTAGCACCGTGAGACTCAGTGTGAGAGTTATTATCTAGTACTGAGAGACTCAGTGAGAGTTGTTATCTAGCACCGTGAGACTCAGTGTGAGAGTTATTATCTAGTACCGTGAGAGTTATTATCTAGCACCGTGAGACTCAGTGTGAGAGTTATTATCTAGCACCGTGAGACTCAGTGTGAGAGTTATTATCTAGTACTGAGAGACTCAGTGAGAGTTGTTATCTAGCACCGTGAGAGTTGTTATCTAGCACCGTGAGACTCAGTGTGAGAGTTATTATCTAGCACCGTGAGACTCAGTGTGAGAGTTATTATCTAGTACTGAGAGACTCAGTGAGAGTTGTTATCTAGCACCGTGAGAGTTGTTATCTAGCACCGTGAGACTCGCCGTCGACGTGGATGAGATCGGCCGTTGGCGCTGTGGGGTGAATGCGTCCGTTACCTTCAGGCTAAATGAACGTTGAGATGATGACGTCGGTCCGCGCGGCCAGCGGCGCTTCAGCAGCGCGGCGGCTCCTCTCAGCATTTCAGTCCGACTTTCTCGCTTTAATCCCGGCGTTTTAACGGCACGCGGTTCTCCGTGCGAAGAGAGAGACGGTGCGCGGCGAGCTGAGCCGAGTCTGAGAAAAGCCGAGAACCGCAAAGAACCAGAAAAACCCACTGAACGAATCAGCGAAGCGCGCCACACCACCCCGCTCCGCCCCGTCCCGCCCACTCCGACCCGCCCACTCCGCTCCGCCCCGCCCCGCCGCACTCCTGTGAACACGTGGGAAACTTTGAGTCTTTTTGCCCGAATTTGCCCGTTCCACCTTAAATGGTGCCACAACTGTTGTACATTTTAAGGTGGAACGGGGAAATTCGAACGAGAAGCTGGCATATGGCGCGAAAACGAAGGAGAGTGCGTGTAAAACGAGGCTTTACCTGGACGCGTGTTCGCTTACCTGTGCTGCTGTTACCCATGCCAGACTCAAACCACGTCAGCAATGCCCAAGTTCAAGGGGAACTTCACCGATATTCAAAAACGTCTGCATCGTTCAGTGGTTGAGCTGTAAACAAAGTAATAAATACAGTAATTCAGAGAAGCTCGGTGTGAGATGGTTCACTGTAGAGACTCGGATTTCTTTATAGTGGTGGTGATAGGAACCAGGGGTCACCACGTCTACAACACAAACATGGCCATTTCATTTACTATACAAACCCACCAGTGAACCTTCACGTGCCTTCTGAGCTTTCCTATGTACTGCTGATGATGGTAAAACAGTGGAAAATCTAAAAAAATAATAATTTAGGGACTATTTTGACCATCTTAGAGCACCCTTCATGTGTTCTTTCACCATGAACAGATCAAAAAACCTCTTAAGCCAAAACTTTATCACAAAGCAACTGCAAATCAGAGTCTCAGCATTCAGGCAGTTACTGTGTCATGTAATAACTTTTTGTAAGGGGGGCTTTCAGAGGTTGGACGTCTGGTTCCTACCACCACCACTGTGAACAAGTCTGAAGGTGTATTTCACACCAAACCACACTAAATGACTTTACATTTTAACCATGTAATTATCCAGGAATTTTGATAAATTGGTGGATTTCCCCTTTAACTGAACACTACAGTTAAAACTGGCTAGATTAATTCTATAAATCAGTGGTTCTCAGTTGTCCTGAAATTCCTCCTGCCCTGAATGTTTTAATGTCTTCTTGCTCACTCTGGCTGCACCCAAAACCACATAACTACACTAAGCACATGCTTTTGTAGTGAGGTAACACAAGGCTTTGGAGACACTCTTTCACTCGATGGGGAATCTCCGCCACCTTCTCAAACTGCATAATTAAACAGTTAAAATGTAAATAAAGTCATTCGGACAGGTTTAATGCGAACTGCTCCGTTCCAGAGAAACTTGCACCATCAGAATTGTTCACATTGGTGATGGGAACCAGGCGTCCAAAGCTGCCTCCGAAAGCCACCACATAAAGATAGCACACAAATTGGTTTCAAACGCACTGTATTACCGCTACTTTACCAATGTCAACATTACATATCGCTGTTGTCGGAAGAAAACCTTGTATACCTACATTTTTGTCATTTTTCAGTTTTTGACATAATTTGAAAATACCTGTTACTCTTTAAACTCTACGTAAATTTCATGATGAATGGACCAAAAGAAATGGCCCAAAATGACTTGGAAAAAATTCTGGTTCCATTGACTTACATTAAAAGTAGAGTAGGTTTTTTCCTTCTCCTGTAAAGTTACCGTTTTGGAGATACGAGGTTTTCATCCGACAACAGCGAAATAAAAACTCTGACATCAAACCCCACTGAATGACTTTGTTTACATCTGCATGGTTGAACTATGCATTTATATTTTGGAAAAAAAAAGGTGGAATTCCCCTTTCAACACTGGAAGGGGTCATTAATTAGCTGATTAGCTGGGGCAGTTGTGGGCTGGAGGTTAGAAAAAGTATAAAATACTAAAGTATTTTAATTGTGGGCTCTGCTGATGTATAATGGTGAGCTTCACTGGTACCAACCAGCTTTATTACACACAGACCAACTGAGCTCACAACCAACTGTGTGGCCCCTGCACCAAATGTAGTACATAATAGAACAAAAGGGCAAAATATAACATAAATGCTACTAAACTGCATGAACTATGCAAAAATAATTACATCAACTGAACAGTAAACTTTAACCTCTTCAACCCCTTGAGGCCACCGGTGGTGCCAAACCGCACTTCGTCATGTTCTTCATAACGTTCATATATCATAAGCTCCATTCAGAAGCTGGGGGTCATATGAGGCTGTAACTCTTCTCTCCAGTCTAATAGCCGGTGATGTCATTTTACAGCCTTATAATAAAAGAAGCTGAACTCACAGTTTTTTCTACTGAACGTCGAGCCATTTTTCCAAATCTGCTCTAAATAAACATGATTTTTATAAAATAATATAAAGAGCGTCTGAGATTTTTGGCTTTCAGCAGGAAATTGTAAGAATAGAGCAATATGTGTGATCATAAAACACATTCTGTTAATTTGAGGGGAGCCTTTACCAAAATTACATAAATAAATAAAATAAAAATTTGCATTTATTTCATGCAGTTACTGAATAATTTGCCTTCCGATTTGGTCGTGTAAATTCAGATGGACAAACCAAAATATACCCCAGAGAACAAGAGGTTAAAGGTGTAAAAAGCAACTAAAACCAGTGTTCAGCCTTAAGCTGGGTAGTGATATAAGAACGATCACATGTGTCATAAAAAGACGGGAACATCTGGAAACATGAAAACAGTATGTAGGAACTATATCATATAGTAATTACCATTTTGCATTATTTTATTAGTAGTTATTATTAGTTTTTCTCCTCTTCATCTCCACTCGATCCCTAGTTACCGTCTTCATCTGTAGCCTCGGTGTTGGGATGCGCACCCAGCTGGATGTGTTCTTGGAGGCTGCAGTAAGTTCTCCAAATGCCATTCTGATAACTGTGGAACGTGACTCCTGTTCCCCAAGAGTTACACTGGATGTCCGAGAAGTTTGTAGACCCCTGTCCATTTCATGTCTTCTGAAATCTAGGATCAGGGAAAGTTTACATGTAGAAAACAATTTTAAACATGACTGAATGGCTTACACTTTTAATGCAACCCTAAAATCATTTAAACCCTATATTTAAATGAAAATAGCACAAAGACAACATATTAAATGCTGAAACTGAGAAATCTGATTGGTGAAAAATGTTTGCCCATTTTGACTTTGAGTTTTCACAACAACATGCTTCTAAAAAGTTGTGTTGGGGCAACAAAAGGCTGGTAAATTGGTGGTTGATTGGCAACCGGTCAGTAACATGATTGGATATAAAAACAGCATCTCAGAGAGGCGGAATCTTAAGTAAAGGTGAGGAGGGGTTCACCACTCTTTGAAAGACTGCACAGGCAAATAATGCAACAACTTAAGAATAAGTGTAAAATAGCAAAGAACTTGAGGATCATCTACAGTAGATAATATCATTTAAACATTCAGAGAATCCAGAGAAATGTCTGCAGGCTGGAGACAAGGCTGAAAATCAATATTGGCTGGCTGTGATCTTCAGGCCGTCAGGCAGCATTGCATTAAGAACAGAGACAATTCTGAGGTGCAAATCACTGGAAGGGCTCAGAAACACGTCTGTGAACCAGTGAAAACCACTGTCTGTGTACACAGCTCATCACTGTCTCCACAAATGCAAGTTAAAACTCAAGCAAAAAACACATATAAACAGGATCTAGAAACGCTGCCACCTTCTCTGGGCCTGAGCTCATTTAAGATGGATTGAGGCAAAGTGGAAAAGTGTCCTGTGGTTTCCGTTGTGGAAATCAAGGGCACCGCATCTTTTCTGCAAATTACAGAAAAGTATGTTAATTAAGTTGGCCTATCAACTGGAAGCAATTGAAGATTTGCATTGCTTACTGTGGGCTGGTGTCAGTAATGCATATTATAGTATAAGATATATGCATATAAAGACTTCTGGAAAAGAAACACAGCCGGGCGTTTATGTTTTAAGACGCATTTCTTTTTGGGTGAACCTACGGAAGGCGAAGCAACTGTATGGGTGCATAGATCCTGTTATTAGAAAGAAATGTAATCATTCACTGATTTATATAAACCTAGAATATTCCCATTACGAGATTCATTAAGTGTATGCAAGCACATTGGATGAATGTTTGCCAAAATCTGGTTTTCTTTTCCTCTTTTCCGTTTTCTATCAGATCATTTATGTAAATGTGTCAGTCCTGCACGTCTACTGTGGTGTCTTCACTAGCTGACCCAGTGAAAGGCTGTATATGTAACTTTAGAAAGTTGATCCTTGCTCCTTGTTCCATGTGTGCTATATGTAGCAGCAGTGGAGTAATGTAGTTTGAAGTAGTGGATTTAATGACAGCAGACAGCAATCACAGAGCAGTTTATCATAAATACTCACAAACACCACATTTCAATTATCAGTTGGAATGGTTTTAAATTATGATGTCTCTAACTGTAAGTTTTCTTATTACTTATTTAAAAGGGAATTTTACTTTTAAGAATGTATAATTCAATCATTAATATGTTAACAGTCATTCAGAGTGGTTTGATGTGAAACTCTTGTGGTAACACAGTGGTGGAGATACAAACCATGTGTCTGGAGAGTTTAATGCCTCTAAAAGTTCCTCACAGACAGCTATTCCATAAACTAGTTATGAATGCACTGTGTGGTGTCTGGGACATTGTTTTAAAGGACTTTGAGATCATTTTGCATTTTGCAAAGCATACTTTTCTTGGCAATCGGCAAGTGCAGGACATGCTAAGGCAAAAATAATGTCCAAAGAAAACTTGCCATTATCATAACATTACCATTATCACCATTATCAGCCTTACCATTCTGAATATTACCAATATTATCAACATTATCAGCATTATCAGCATTACCATTACCAACATTATGAGCATTATCAGCATTACCATCATCAACATTATAAGCATTACCAACATATCAGCATTACCGTAATCAACATTATGAACATTATCAACATTATCAACATTACCATCATTAACATTATCAGCATTACCATCATCAACATTATGAACATTATCAGCATTACCATCATCAACATTATCAACATTATTAGTATTATCAACATTATCTACACGATCAACATTACCAATATTATCTACATTATCAAAATTGTCAATATTACCAGCATTACTTACATTATCAACATTATCAATATTACCAGCATTACCTACATTATCAACACATCTACACAATCTACATTATCAACATTACCAACATTACATGATCAACCTTATCAATATTACCAGCATTACCTACATTATCAACCTTATCAATATTACCAGTATTACCTACATTATCAACCTTATCAATATTACCAGCATTACCTACATTATCAACCTTATCAATATTACCAGCATTACCTACATTATCAACATTACCAACATTATCTACATGATCAACATTGTCAATAGGTGTACAGACGGCCTGTACTGCACCAGAGGGGGTGCCCAAGGGTGAAGCAGCTCGAAGAAGTATTTTCATGTGAAATGTTCAAGTTTAATGCCTCTAAAAATTCCCACGCAAAAAGCTACTACTCGAAATGGTTATGAATACGCTACCTGATGTCCGAGGCACTGTTTCACGATAGTTTTCAGAAGGTTTTGGACTAAAACGCATTTTACAAAATCCATTCAGGGTGCTGTGAGGCAAAATCACCCCTACAAAGGAAACCACTATTCTACCATCATTAACACTAATATGAAACTCAGACACGTGTAGATTCACTTGTAGTTTTGCACAGTAAATAAAACGGCTATACTTGCGTTGCAGACATTGCAACGTCTGGTTCCTATCACAACCACTGTAAAAAAGTCTGAGCTTGTAAGTTTCTCCACAATGAGCCATTTCACATCAAACCACTCTGACTTTGCTCCCATGTTAAAAACTAAGTTAGACAGACATTTTGAAAAATAAATGGGATTCCCTTTCAAAATTCCAGGACCAGTTTGTGGTTCATGGACAACCTCTGTTTCTGTTCGCTCCTTCCAGGGTTGTGCTTTAAACTACCCAGTGATACAGCATGTTCTCAGACTACTTATGGACAGGACGGACATTTACTACAACCACTGCAGCCTCTGTGCCTTTGCCTGCGCTGTGACAATAGTGCGCCGTGGTGGAGTGGGATTAGTGACCGTACGGGAGAATGCTGAGCACGGTGGGACTGCTGTGCTGGGTTCAGCAGTCTGTCAGAAGGCACAGGTTAGGCGTGAGTAATGCAACCTGGCACTAATTTTCAGACAAGCACAATATACGCAGCCCCTTTCTATCCCCCACCCCCCGATAGCACCCTGGCTGGGTTGGCCCTTTTGCTAATGTAACACTTTTAAGTAGGGGCCCTGGGTCAAAGTGCAAGGCAGTGAGCCACATTGAACTTGTTTGCCCCCCCAACCAAGGACTAAATCTGCATGAGTTTTTATGAGCCACATCATGCGGATATACACACTGATCAGGACTGTTTTGATTCATTTAACATGTGACGTTAATTTAATCTGGTTTTCCTTTAATCTGGGATATTTATAGGTACCATAATCCATTATTTACGTTCTCTCATGTTTTACCACATATTTTGCCATAAACGTCACTGAAAGCAAATCAGTAGGCCGTGTCTTCTGTTACACTGCTTCAATACTCTCCTGCGTATGACTGCCACCTAGTGGCCCATATTGGAAATGGGCTTTTTTCTAATAGAACCACTGACAGCCACAAAAGAGACTGGATGATTCTTTAGGATTTCTGGCTCACCTAAACCCAAAGTGATGCCTTTAGACAATAGCAGGAGAGGTCAGAATTGATATTCTTCGATAATAGCACTTTAGACTCATGTTGTCCATCTTATATGATTGATTGCTTTTGTGAAATACCCATAAAAAAACCCTTCATAACATTTTCTTTGACTGAATTTTAAGGGATAAGATTTGATTAGATCCTGTACATATAGGGCAGCATAATCCAATATAAGTGATGATCGACAAGTTAGCCAAGGATGATGCTTTAAAGGCGATTATGGCAGTGTTGGGAAAGAGGCCTGACAGAGACCTGAGAACTAGAAGTAGAACTAGGAGTAGTTTAAGTTTAAACAGCATGATAAATAATAATAAATATCATGCACATGTGATGTTCTATTTACTTTTACTGTCAAGGTAATGGATCATAATGGGGCATTGATAAGTTATATAAGGTGTATATATATACACACACACACACACACACACACACACACACATATTTGATGATATAATAAACATATTTCAAATACAACATTGTAGAAATTAAACTTGGATATAACTTAAAGTAGTCAGTGTGCAGAGCTTGTATAGCAGTGCAGATTTACTCAACACACAGCCTTTAATGTCTAAATAGCTGGCAACACAAGTGAGTCCACCTCACAGTGAACATGTCCCAATATTGTGTGTGACCATCATTATTATCTAGCACTGCCTGAACCCTCTTGGGCATGAAATTCACCAGAGCTGCTCAGGTTGCTACTGGAATCCTCTTCCACTCCTCCATGATGACATCACGGAGCTGGTGGATGTTAGACACCTTGCGCTCCTCCTCCTTCCGCTTGAGGATGCTCCACACCTTTCCTTTTAACAACACTCAATAAGCGTTTGGGAACTGAGGACACTGATTGTTGAAGCTTTGTAGGTGGAATTCTTTCCCATTCCTGCTTGATGTAGAGCTTCAGTTGCTCAACAGTCCGGGGTCTCCGTTGTCGTATTTTGCGCTTCATAATGCGCCACACATTTTCAATGGGAGACGGTCTGGACTGCAGGCAGGCCAGTCTAGTACCCGCAGTCTTTTACTACGAAGCCACGCTGTTGTAACACGTGCAGAATGTGGCTTGGCATTGTTGATATCTGGCTTTCACTTTGCATGGCAGAGTTTTAACTAGTACTTGTAGATGGAGCGACGAACTGAGTTCACTGACAGTGGTTTTCCGAAGTGTTCCTGAGCCCATGTGGGAATATCCGTTACAGAATGATGTGGGTTTTTAATGCAGTGCTGCCTGAGGGATCGAAGGTCACGGGCATCCAATGTTGGTTTTCTGCCTTGCCGCTTACTTGCAGAGATTTCTCCAGATTCTCTGAATCTTTTGATGATATTATGGACTGTAGATGATGAAATCCCTAAATTCCTGCAGTTGCACGTTGAGAAACGTTGTTCTTAAACTGTTGGACTATTTGCTCACACAGTTGTTCACAAAGTGGTGAACCTCGCCCGTCCTTGCTTGTGAATGACTGAACCTTTTCAGGGATGCTCCCTTTATACCCAATCACGACACTTACCTGTTTCCAATTAACCTGTTCACCTGTGGAATGTTCCAAACAGGTGTTTTTTGAGCATTCCTCAACTTTCCCAGTCTTTTTTTGCCCCTGTCCCAACTTCTTTGGAATGTGTTGCAGGCATAAAATTCAAAATGAGTGAATATTTGCAAAAAACAATAAAGTTTATCCATTTGAACATTAAATATCTGGTCTTTATAGTGTACTGAGAACTGCCATGAAACTTACAGTATATGCACTGTGTGGTACAAAAGCGATCACCCTTTGTTTATTTACATCTCAGTGTAAATAATGGTGACTTCATTGCATACAGTCTTTACATATTAATTTCAGAATCAGATCTACACTCTATAAGACTGACCAGAGACTCGATGACTACTGTATTTGATCAAGATTATGTACATTTAAAGGAGTGAATGTTTTGTATTGCTCTAAAAAGTCTTGTGTGATCTTTTTCCTTCAGTTCTCTGTGAATGTCTCTGCCCCACTGTTACATCCAAGTGGAGAGAAAGCTCCAGAGCCATACAGTGTGTTGGCAGGTGCTGCCATATCTTACCGAGAGGATTCATTTCTTTTTTTAGAGCAGTAACTCTTCGAAAGTACTTAGAGCAACTCTGGCCATAAGAAGGAAAATTGCTCAGTGGTTGGAAAACATACAAAGACTGTGAAATGCATAGCTTTCTATTATGGCTCCCAACTGAATCCCACTGCACAGAACTGGCATCACAACAGATAAGGTTCTTCTGGAGGTCATCCACTTTGGCCCACGTCCCATCTGCCGTTTTCAAACATCTCAGACCATATACAAGGGGGCTGAAAATAACCAAGGCCATCTTGGTCACATTTCTAAGACCTTATTAGCCCCTCTTGGTATCAGATGGTCCGTTCTTTGTTAATCTGTGGTGTCCATGGTCCATTCTTTGTTAATGCTCTTGGCATTTAAACTAGCCAGTTTGATGCCATCTAATACTGTTGTACCTGTAGATGGAAAATGGGTTTTTAGAAAACCCAAAAAGCCTTAAAACAGGCAGTGTAATAATGTGTTACACTGAGCCTTTTCCATATTATCCAAACTAAAAAGAGCAGAGAGGCACCAATTTGTTTTTATGTACCAAAGATCTGGAACATATTGCCAATAAACAGCTGTCAGGCCCCTTCTGTCATCGTTAAAATAAATAAATAAATAAATAAATAAATAAAAACATGTTTATTTACTTTAGCATTAAACTAGTTTTTTTTATTGTAGTTCCCTTTTTTATGCTAATACTACTGTTATTTTTACTGCATTTCTATTTATACTTTTTTATTTGTCATACAAAAATGTAATTTTTATTAAAATATCTCCTTTCTTCGTTTTATCTTTGATGATTTTTTCTCTTTTCCTCTGTTATTACATTGTATTGCGAGCATTATTAATGTAGGAAAGGTGCTATTTCAACAGTATTTCTTATTAATAAAGCTATATTTCCTCACATTTAATTTCTGAAAAATGCCAAAGTTTTTGGGCCACATTTGATGCTGTATGTGGCCAGTTCACAAGACTGGCAGATAATTCGATGTGCTGTAGTACTGGTGACGAACACACAGGGGCAGCACTGAGCTGGTGTGTTTACATGGCAACAAGGAAAACGTATGTGTCCTTTGCCCCTCATCCAGCCAGGCAGGAGAGCCCTACGATATTCCACAGATGTTCCAGTCTGTCTTAAAGTCATTTTCAAAATAAGAAACACGCATATGTTCAAAATATGGCAGATGAGCTCAGCGTTATTAAGGCAAACTGCTTCACAAGAGTGTCGAGTTGAGCTAATTTGACATGTCCCATAAAATGACATTAAGTGCAATAGCACAAAACAGTACATTAGTACATAAGTGAGCCTAGAAAATGCAGCCCATATTCTTTCAAATGCATTTCTGTTTTTCAAGTAAAACCTTTTATGACGTAAAGAGAAATACCTCATTCTAAAAGCCTGTGAATGTGTTCATGCAAAGGGCAACTGACGTTGAAGGTGCCCTCAAAGATCTTCTGTTAAAGTCACTAGAATAGTGATCGTGTATATGGTTTCATTTCAGTGATTGTTCAAGATCATTCATAGACACCAAAGGAGGGAAGCACTGGATACATATACGCTCATAAATAGTAAGATAGCACTTCAGTGACTTCACAGACTCCAAGGGACTATAATGGTCATTCTTCTTAGGAGATGCAGATCAAGTTGCTCGGGGACCCTTGCAGGGAGGTACAGGCGGCGTTCAAGGCTGAGGGCTGCTTTGTTTAGCCTTACCCTTTATAATCGGGGCCGACGCTGTGAAAGGAGCTTTAAGTGGCAGGCCTTGTCGCACTGGACCAGCCCCCTTAAGGAACTGTGGCCTCTCTCTGAGAGATCCCAAGAAACTTCACACCTCTCTAGAAGTGCCTATAAATAGAGCCCATCTGTCCCCCGACTCAGTTACAGCCCCATTCCTTATGGAGCTGGCAGGGTGTGGTGGCCCAGCCGGGTGAATGAGTGAGTGATTGAGTGAGTGAGGAGACCCCCACATCAAAATGAGTGAGGAGGCTAAAAGGCATTGCATGCTTCCAGAAACTGAACTTCTCGTTGGGGTTTGCTTGGCTGGGTGACATGGGAACAGGTGTGACACAGCCTCTACCTGTTAGCACCCGGCCAACAGCACTAAGCAGAGAGGAAGGAGAACCCAGTCCCCTACACCAATTAAATATCCAGAACTGTGATCTGCTTTCATAAAAGCTGCTTTGTGCCAAAATACATACATTATGTTTATAAAAGTATTTACTTACCCATCCAAATCACTCAATCCAGGAGTTCCAATCACTTCCATGGCCACAGGTGTATAAAGCCGAGCCCCTAGGCCTGCAGACTGCTTCTACAGACATTAGTGAAAGAATGGGTCGCACTCAGGAGCTCAGTGAATTCCAGTGTGGTACCGTGATCGGACGCCACCTGTGCAGCAAGTCCAGTCGTGAAATTTCCTCACTACTAAATATTCCACATTCAACTGTCAGTGGGATTATAACAAAGTGGAAGCGATTGGGAACGACAGCAACTCAGCCACGAAGTGGCTAAAATGACAGAGCAGGGTCAGCGGATGCTGAGGGGCATAGTGCGCAGAGGTCACCGACTTTCTGCAGAGTCAATCTCTACAGACCTCCAAACTTCATGTGGCCTTCAAATCAGCTCAAGAACAGCGTAGAGAGCTTCATGGAATGGGTTTCCATGATGGAGCAGCTGCATACAAGCCTTTCATCACCAAGCGCAATACTAAGCATCAAATGCAGTGGTGTAAAGCGCCGCCACTGGACTCTAGAGCAGAGGAGACGCTTCAAGTTACAAACAATGTAAATGTTCCCTCAAAGGTGCAACAGTGGATTTAAGGCCCAGTTGTGTTCCTTAAATACATTTTTCGTAGTGGAAAAATACCTATTTCTGTCATTTTATGACTGAATGTTTTAAACAGAGCAATACAATAAAAAGCCTGGAGATGCGACGTGGTGTGTGGAGTCAGTACAACTTAGAAAACATCATTTTAACAGATTATGGTACTGAGATGTACCCTTGAGGGTACCACCGCAGTGGAAGACATACCTCAGGTGGAAGACTTTTCTAACAAGCAAATGATTCGAATGTGAAGCACAGAAAGCTAATAATCATGTAATATTTATGAGGTAGTGAAGCTGCTGAACTGCTACACAGCTACTGACTTTTACGTTGCATATTTTAGATGCTAATTCGAGTGGAACTGGCAGTTTGAGCCTCCATTCATATCTATTGTGGACGCCGTGTCGGAACACATGATAAAATGAGGCTATATTAACACGCAGCATGTAACGTTCACTTCCGATACCACAGGTAAACTGATGATCGGCTGATGTGTGGTTGGGAAGTGGTTCGTCTGAGTGTGTGTCTCTCAGTAAGGGGTCATTAGGAGTCGTATTGTTGATTTTAATGTTAAAGATGTCAGTCCTTCAAGATGACCTTTCATGAGCAACAGCTGCTGGGTATATACCTTATGGAACTCGCTCTGGAATTTGTCACGGAAAAGTCCCTGGAGTGGGAACGCCAGTAATCCTGTATTATTAACATTGTGTTATTAAGTGGAATCATCTGAACCCCATAGCCTTTCTACGTGGACAAAAGAAGTGTCTTCCTACACTCGATGGTTCCATGCTTGAATGGTTGTTTCCATGGTGAAACAGTGATATCGGTGCTGTGGGAAGGAAACCTTGTGTCTCCAAAATGGCAATTTTACAGGAAAAGGAAAAAAATCTACATTCCTTTTAATGTAAATCAATGGAACCAGAATTATTTCCAAGTCATTTTGAGCTGTTTCCTTTGGTCCATTCCTCAAGACATTTACACACAATTGAAAGGGTGACAGGCATTCAAACTGCTTCTTCTGTATAGCACCAAAAAGGGTTCTTCTGTTGTTACAAGCTTGAGATCGTCACAATAGCAGAACCCTTTTTGATGTCGTAGAATATAGAGTCCATTGCACTATGCAAAGAACTATCATGGCTAAAACTATTGCTTTTAACTAGAAACCCTTGAAGAACCACCCTTTTAAGCGTGACATCCCTCGAGATTACTGTTTAACGTAAAAGGAATAACCCTGTCTGTTTGGGAAATACTGGGGAGATTTTCCTGCATACTTGCAGGACGGAACACCTGTGTGTCATTCGATATCCTGCATAAAGCAGCTGCTTCAGACTGAATTACCTGCTCTATGTGATTCACTTACTTTATGTACACTCTTAAAACAGATGCTTCAAGGGTTCTTTAGTAAAGAAAATGGTTCTATATAGAATCATGAACATGTAAGACATCAGTAAAATTCAAACTTCAGTAACCCCACCCACAACAATCCCACCCCACCCTTCCCCCATCCATACAATCATATGCAAGCAGTCCTTACACAATATAATAAATAAATAAAACAGGTTTTTATTTTAGGTTTGATTTGCACTCCTAAAAGAGATCATCATGGGTTCTTTCGTGAAGAAATCGGTTCTATATAGAGCCATGAACACTCAAAGGGCCACGATTAAAAGGTTCTTTCCATCATGAAAGGGTTCTTCAGACTGATGTCGAATGTGATGTCGATGGTTCTACAGGGTTCTACATAGCACCCAAAAGAGTTCTTCTGTTGTTATGATTTCAAGAAACCTTTTGGGTGCTAGGCAGAACCCTTTTCAAAAAGGTTCTGCATAGAAGCACCTATAGCACGTTCATGCATATTCTCAATCAATCATAAAACCCTTTCATGATGCAAGAACCATTTTCTTTACTAAAGAACCCTTGAAGAAGCCTCTTTTTAAGAGTGTATACCAAACCTATACTAGAGGTGTCAAATCCAGGTTCAGAAAGTAAAACTCCTTCCCAGGATTTTGTTCCAACAGGCTGGACAGCTCTGCTGGTGGTGTGATCTAACTAGAGAAGCCAGCCTGTTGGAACAAAATCCTGGGAAGGACTTTTACTTTCTGGACCTGAATTTGACACTTCTGCTAAAAACCTATACTAAAAGCAATTTTTAAAAATTCTATTGCATAAAGACTGGTTGGGTATGACTGTAGGACTGGGGGAGGGTGGGGTTGGGTTGTTGTGGGTGGGGTTGTTGAAGTTTGAATTGTACTGATGCATCTGTCTCACATATAAGCTTGATGTAATGGCGCAAGCCTACAAAAACATATCATTAAAAAAAAGGAAAAGTGTGGAAACTCTGCACTTTTCAAGCAAAGCTATTTAGTTTCTGTGTTCATCAGCTCACAAAAATACTCCCAAATTTCCCTTTTCTACCCCGTTCTGTAGAATATGAGAGCTTCTGAAGCTCACGCTCAGTTCTGTCTTGTCAACAGACACGGAGGAGGGGGGCTCAGAAGTGCCCATGGCGTGACAGAGCAGGATGTAGATAGGAGCTCTGTTATACTCAGAGGCATTTTGACTTCGGTGCATCTAACTTTGGGCCACTGCGAGAGCTCAGCTGCCCTTCACTGCATTGCGTAAAGGTTATTCTGTCTCCCCTCCAAGGGTTCTCATAGAGGGGTGATGATGTGAGTGTAAGGAAAGGAATTAAACATGTCGTCTCGACAGGACTGTCGCTGTCTCCATGCTCTTTCAGTGAGCCTCTCACTGTTCCACTTAGGCTGTACTCACACTGCTGGAAGTCTTTATCCCTTGTGTTTGTGGACCCACTGCATCATAGCTCTTTTAATCAATACAGTCATAACAATTTATATAAAAATACCAGATGTTTAAAATATGAGTGTCCAGAGTAGAGTTCTACTTTAGCAGCTGTAGCCAGTCAGCAGCCTGTCCATGTCATCCACTCTCACAGCAGGCCATGTAGGAGGAGAACAGAGTGAAGGACACAGCACCACCACACTTTTACTCCCAGCAGGTTCACCAGGGAACAGTGTGAAGGCAATAAAAGTGGGTTATTTTATATGTTCTTCACAGAAAATTAGCAAAAGGCCATGAAATCTGAGGTCGAAATAGCAATAAATCGCAATTTGTCTTTTGGTAAACACTGAAAGTGGGTCCCACAGACCTGAACACCACACAAGGGCTAAATCCCGTTTGACTTGATTTGGCATCAGTTCAGTTTGGGGTGATTTGCTATTAGTATGTGACAGTAATGCTCAGTAATATTCACAATAAAGCACAAAATCACATCAAATCAATTTAGACTTAAACGAAAATGTTAGATTAGAGAGCTTTCATATGTGCTTTGCTCACCACTGTGTGGGAGGTACCACAACATTAACGCGTGCCGTTTTTCATAACATGAATTTCAGTTTAAAGGGAGATTCCACTGATTTTTTCGGGTATAGGGAAACAGTGGACTTGTTGTCCATGGTAAATGTTGGAAAAATGTTACCCATCAAAGTCCTGATTTAGCAAATATGTATGGATGTGTTTATATAACGTTTCTGATTTATTTGTTTACTTATTATTTATAATGATGCAGTTCTGTGATTTACCACCAACTGCCCATTTCCAACTGACAAGGACGTCACCCTGGAGCCTCATTTGTTCCCATGTATTTGATCTGGAAATAACCCAACATAAAGTGATGATTTCTGAAATTTTGTACTATTAAAAAGCAATCGATCCAAAATGTGTTAAATATGAAAACATATCTAATATATAGTGAAAATTATTATTATTATTAAATTTAAATGAGAAATGACAGAAACGGTTTCTTTTGTACAGACAGACGTCAGGGCAAGCTTACTGGAACGAGGCCTTTTTTTAAGTTCCTTTCCAATTAAGGACAAATTAACAAGCTAAAAAAAGACATTTCACTCTCTGATGAGCAGCGTTTGCCCTTTTTGAGGACCCGATTGAAAGAATGGGTCTTTCGAGACAGGACTGATTTCTCAGTATATGATGGTGAACGGCTCACGGGCCGATATTGTCTTCCCAGATGCCTTTCAGAAAGTCTGCTCAACCGGCCAGCACTGAGTCTAGAGAACATGCTGTGCCTGCACTACATCTCCTTTTGAACACTGACTGCCAGAAATATTTATATGCAAATTAGTGAAGTGCATAGAGAGAGTAGCTTGTTCACATGCTGGGCAGGTTCCTTCAAAAGAGTAGCAATGAGGTTTTTTTTTAGAGTACATTCTTTTCAGTTTTTGACCATTTTAAAATACCTGTTGGCCTTTTCATTGTGTGTAAATTTCATGATGAATGGATGAAAAGAAAAAGAAAAAGAAAAAAAATTCGAGTTCCATTGACTTACATTAAAAGTAGAGTAGGTTTTTTCCTTCTCCTATAAATTTACCATTTTGGAGATACGAGGTTTCATTCCAACGACAGCGACATTTTGTTATAATACACGAGAAACGCAACATATTCAAACTACATTTAGAAGAATTTGGAATACTAATTAGGAAAAGTTGTGATATTTACTGAATTCACAACGTTCCCCGCTGCTACTGGTAGGTAGTTTACTTTCTGTAATTCTGTTAAAAATGTGACTCTAAAGTGAGCAGCTATGTGACTTCCAATTCATGCTGTACCCAACATCATGGTGGTTGGATAGTGTAGTGGTTAACACCTCTGCCTTCTACACTGTAGACTGGGGTTCAAGCCCCAACCAGGGCAAGCCCCCTACACTATATCAATAAGAGTCCTTGGGCAAGACTCCTAACACCACCTTCGCCTACCTATATAAACTGATCAAATTGTAAGTCGCTCTGGATAAGAGCGTCAGCCAAATGCCAGAAATGAAATGAAAACATCATGTCAGATACAAGTGATTATAATATATGAGCATAACAGAGACGCTAAGCGAATCGCTCCTGAAAGTGTCCACTGCTGAGGAAGCTGTTCATCTCTCAATAGAGCTTTACACTGAGATGAATAACTGGCTCATCACATTGTTTTATCAGTCTACTGGGCTTTAGGAGGAGCTTCAGTATTTGTAAAAAAAATCCATCAAGACACTCTCTTTAAAGTCTGTCTAACGCAGGGGTCAGTGCCATGGATTAGATGTTTAGGCAATAATAAAATAATCCTCCTTTACAGTAGAATAAAGCTCCGCTGATCGTTCAACACAGTTTGACAATAAATGGTCTGAAGTTAACGTAGCCTATCACTGGCCTTTTAGCTCTGGAGGTTGACATGCAGACTGCTGGTCACCATAGCAACACAACCTCACCAAGGCAGTTGCTAATGAAACGGCAAACAGAGAGATTTTAGATGAATATTGATGATTTGTAAATGAATGGACTTATTTGCATTTATAATCAGTCCAGCTGGTCTCCTGATACGTTTAATCTTCAATGAGAAACTATCAGACCCTAAAAAGTCATGAAGCTGAAGTTCTCATTTGCCAGCTTCCTGTTTGAATTTTCCCGTTCCACCTTAAATGGTGCCACGCTTACGTTCACATTTAAGGTGAAATGGGAAAATTCAAACAGGAAGCTGGCGAAGAAGAAGCTGATTTCAGCCGTGCAAAAAGTCAAACGCTGAGAGACATTTTACAGAATAGGTTTCCTGCCAGAGATGCGAGAAAAGCAGCAGCATCTTAAAGCAGAGCAAAGCAAGCCTGTGGTTTTGTTTGTGTTATATATTTTAGCCTAAACTAGCACATCAGCACATACTGAGACAAATCCACAGCCAAGATGGTAAGACAGACATAAACAGCCGTGGCTCCCGAGGTGGGTTGATTTTTGTTGAAAGGCCAAAATGGCTCTTTTTAACATTTGGGATGCGACCCCTGATCTAACGGGGGTGCAGTGGTGGTGTTTCTTTTAAAGAGAGCTTGTTTATTTGGTTTTATTGACAGGGTAAGTGCTCTAAAAGCATTCTCCTGAAATACACTCTTAAAAAAGACAGATATCTATCTATCTATCTATCTATCTATCTATCTATCTATCTATCTATCTATCTATCTATCTATCTATCTATCTATCTATCTATCTATCTATCAGTCTAATTATCTTCCATATAGAACCATAAACACTCAAAGATTTTTTTCCTTGATTAAAGGGTTCTTTGCATCATGAGAGGGTTCTTCAGATTGATGGAGAACGTGCATGAATGTGCTGGAGATGGTTCTATATAGAGCCGTTTTTGAAAATGCTTGTAACCATAGAAGAACTCATTTGGGTGCTACACAGAATGTCTTTTTTGTTAAAGAACCCTTAAAGCACCATCTCTTTCATAAGAGCGTATAGGAAGTGACTGTATTCAGACTGTGGCCTTTTCTAAATGTGATGTGGACTAAAAACAGATCATTTCTGTTTTCCAAAGATGTATTCCCAGCACTTCCGTTCCATTCCATCCCTGCTTATTTAGATTTATTTACATGTCTAAATTATGAGTTTATTTAAACTTGTGCTTATTAGATCATTTATACAGGAATCCTGTGAGATTTAATCAAGAGTAATGTAAATATGAATCTAAACATGTTGTATAACTGAAGTTTTTAGGAGACGACCGAGGCGTCTGAGGCCCCTGACCGTGTGATGTGCAGTGCGTGTTTAAGGTGGGGTTTTAATGCTTCATACCAGCACGCAGACACTTCACCGTCTGTCCTGTGGTTGATGTTCATGCCTTAGAGGTCACTGTCTTGAATACATGGGGAAGGAAGTTGCACAGCAAACCCCCTCGTTCAGTTAACACCTACAGTGTTAATCTGCAGTGTTCACTGCACTCAGAGGATCACGGCAACACTGGAGACCCTGCAGAAACACTTCATCACTTCAGCCGAAAAAACAAACGTCCTTCTTTTCTTTCATTTCTTCCTTCCTTTCTTTCTTATTTTTCATTTGTCCCTTTTCTGTCATTTCTCTTCTTTCATTGCCTCCTTTCTTCCTTTCTCTTCCTTCATTGCTTCGTTTCTTCCTTTCTCTTCCTTCATTGCTTCGTTTCTTCCTTTCTCTTCCTTCATTGCTTCGTTTCTTCCTTTCTCTTCCGTCATTACCTCCTTTCTTCCTCTCTCTTCCTTCATAGCTTCCTTCCTTCCTTTCTCTTCCTTCATAGCTTCCTTTCTTCCTTTCTCTTCCTTCATTGCTTCCTTTCTTCCTTTCTCTTCCTTCCTTGCCTCCTTTCTTCCTTTCTCTTCCTTCATTGCTTCCATCCTTTCTTCCTTTCTCTTCCTTCATAGCTTCCTTCCTTTCTTTTCCTTCATTGCCTCCTTTCTTCCTTTCTCTTCCTTCATAGCTTCCTTTCTTCCTTTCTCTTCCTTCATTGCTTCCTTTCTTCCTTTCTCTTCCTTCCTTGCCTCCTTTCTTCCTTTCTCTTCCTTCATTGCTTCCATCCTTTCTTCCTTTCTCTTCCTTCATAGCTTCCTTCCTTTCTTTTCCTTCATTGCCTCCTTTCTTCCTTTCTCTTCCTTTATTGCTACGTTTCTTCCTTTCTCTTCCTTCAATGCCTCCTTTCTTCCTTTCTCTTCCTTCATTGCTTCCATCCTTTCTTCCTTTCTCTTCCTTCATTGCTTCCATCCTTTCTTCCTTTCTCTTCCTTCATTGCCTCCTTTCTTTCTCTCTCTTCCTTGCCTCCTTTCTTCCTTTCTCTTCCTTCATTGCTTCCATCCTTTCTTCCTTTCTCTTCCTTCATAGCTTCCTTCCTTTCTTTTCCTTCATTGCCTCCTTTCTTCCTTCATTGCCTCCTTTCTTCCTTTCTTTTCCTTCATTGCCTCCTTTCTTCCTTTCTCTTCCTTCATTGCTTCCATCCTTCCTTCCTTTCTCTTCCTTCATTGCCTCCTTTCTTCCTTTCTCTTCCTTCATTGCCTCCTTTCTTCCTTTCTCTTCCTTTATTGCTACGTTTCTTCCTTTCTCTTCCTTCAATGCCTCCTTTCTTCCTTTCTCTTCCTTCATTGCTTCCATCCTTTCTTCCTTTCTCTTCCTTCATTGCTTCCATCCTTTCTTCCTTTCTCTTCCTTCATTGCCTCCTTTCTTTCTCTCTCTTCCTTGCCTCCTTTCTTCCTTTCTCTTCCTTCATTGCTTCCATCCTTTCTTCCTTTCTCTTCCTTCATAGCTTCCTTCCTTTCTTTTCCTTCATTGCCTCCTTTCTTCCTTCATTGCCTCCTTTCTTCCTTTCTTTTCCTTCATTGCCTCCTTTCTTCCTTTCTCTTCCTTCATTGCTTCCATCCTTCCTTCCTTTCTCTTCCTTCCTTGCCTCCTTTCTTCCTTTCTCTTCCTTCATTGCTTCCATCCTTTCTTCCTTTCTCTTCCTTCATAGCTTCCTTCCTTTCTTTTCCTTCATTGCCTCCTTTCTTCCTTTCTCTTCCTTTATTGCTACGTTTCTTCCTTTCTCTTCCTTCATTGCTTCGTTTCTTCCTTTCTCTTCCTTCATTGCTTCGTTTCTTCCTTTCTCTTCCGTCATTACCTCCTTTCTTCCTCTCTCTTCCTTCATAGCTTCCTTCCTTCCTTTCTCTTCCTTCATAGCTTCCTTTCTTCCTTTCTCTTCCTTCATTGCTTCCTTTCTTCCTTTCTCTTCCTTCCTTGCCTCCTTTCTTCCTTTCTCTTCCTTCATTGCTTCCATCCTTCCTTCCTTTCTCTTCCTTCCTTGCCTCCTTTCTTCCTTTCTCTTCCTTCATTGCTTCCATCCTTTCTTCCTTTCTCTTCCTTCATAGCTTCCTTCCTTTCTTTTCCTTCATTGCCTCCTTTCTTCCTTTCTCTTCCTTTATTGCTACGTTTCTTCCTTTCTCTTCCTTCAATGCCTCCTTTCTTCCTTTCTCTTCCTTCATTGCTTCCATCCTTTCTTCCTTTCTCTTCCTTCATTGCTTCCATCCTTCCTTCCTTTCTCTTCCTTCATTGCCTCCTTTCTTCCTTTCTCTTCCTTCATTGCCTCCTTTCTTCCTTTCTCTTCCTTCATTGCTTCCATCCTTCCTTCCTTTCTCTTCCTTCATTGCCTCCTTTCTTCCTTTCTCTTCCTTCATAACTTCCTTCCTTCCATTCTTTTCCTTCATTGCATCCTTTCTTCCTTTCTCTTCATTCATAGCTTCCTTCCTTCCTTTCTTTTCCTTCATTCCTTACTTCCTTCTTTCCTCTTTCTTCATTGCTTCCGTCCTTCCTTTCTCTTCCTCTTTTCTTTACTCTTCCTTCATTCCTTACTTCCTTCTTTCCTCTTTCTTCATTGCTTCCGTCCTTCCTTTCTTTTCCTCTTTTCTTTACTCTTCCTTCATTGCCTCCTTCCTTCCTTTCTCTTTCTTTATTGCTTCCTCCCTTCCTTTCCCATCCTTCCTCCCTTCCTTTCATTCTTTTCCCTCCTTTCTTCCTTCACTGCCTCCTTCCTCTTTCTTTATTGATCCCTTCCTTTCTTTTCCCTCCTTTCTTCCTTCACTGCCTCCTTCCTCTTTCTTTATTGATCCCTTCCTTTCTTTTCCTTCCTTTCATCCTTCACTCCCTCCTTCCTCTTTCTTTATTGCTTCCTTGCTGCCTTTCTCTTACTTCCTTTCTTCCTCCTCCTTTTTTTGTCTTGTTATATGACATTTGAATTCCGTGATTTATGGCTTATAAATTATTACTTTATTATCATGTTTGTTGTGCTGTATTTCCCTGTTATTAGCTCTGCACTCTCTTCAGGAAATGCTGATCAGTTCATCTTAGAATTATCGTTCAGTAACCAGTGTTGATTAATCTAATCTCAGTTGTTGACTAATTTAAGCAGTAATCCTAATTTAAGCAGTGAGGAATTGAAGTGTGGGCCAAACACGGATTTAAAGAGTTAAACATAGAATTATGATACAATTCTAATAATTACAGGACACATAGTTATCAGCTCATCATACAGTTTGAGCTGATCTAAGGCTCACCTCCTACTTTAGCACACGGCTGAGTGGTTTGTAAATATGGACCCAGTGTTGTGTCCAGTAAAGGTCCAATATAAAGGCCTATAAAGGTCTTTCAACCACACCTCTTACATTAAATTAGTTTGTCTAAGCCAAAACAATCTCAGCGTGAGAAAAGATAAACGAGGGCTCCTCACAAACATCGTTCAATAAACAGCTGGTGCCTCAAACGAGTGAACATTCCTTCACACCATTAGAGACTCTATACCGAATGCGCACTGGGATCAGAGGAAATAGAAAGCAGCAACTGACAGGAGTTCAGTCACCGCTCCTGCTTCCTCGGCTGCTGTCCGCACTTCCTTCAACGATCTCGATCCAGACTCATGCATCAACACATGAAACCTCACTCTGGCTTTTAGTATGATAGTCATGCGCTCTGACCTCACTGGGTCAGTGCTGAAGTGACGGCCAGAGGGAGCGACTCAGGAATAACCTGTATATCGTCGCTAAATTGGAAAATGATGCTATTTTTTATGTCCTTAGCCATCCACGTGCTATTCACGCTTGAGTTGCACAGGCAGATGGGGGACTTGTGCATGCCTCAAAAGTTTGGACACAGTTTGCCTTTTCAAATTTTCCAAGCATTATTTCATTTTCACGTTTGTGTTTAGCCTGTGATGGACTGGTGGCCTGTCCAGGGTGTTTCCTGCCTTCTGCCCGATGACAGCTGGGGTAGGCGCCAGCACCGCACGCGACCAAGAGGGAGAAGTGGCTCAGATGTGTGTGTGTGTGTGTGTGTGTGTGTGTGTGTTTGTGTTTAGCCAGAGGAACAAAGGAACCGCAAAGTTGTGTGAATTTGCAACACATGTATGCTAATACCTTATATTTTGCTGCACTCACGTCAGTTTCATGTTAATCAGAGCAGATTTAGCCTGAATAATGAGACTTTCCAAATCAGTGTTAAAGAGAAATTCCACTGATTTTTCTTTTTAAGATGGAAACGATTGGGGGCAGTTGTGGGCTGGAGGTTAGGGAACTGGCCCTGTGACCAGAAGGTTGCTGGTTCAATTCCCAGTGCCGACATGACTGAGGTGTCCTTGAGCAAGACACCTAACCCCCAACTGTAGTGGGCACTGTGGATAGGGCAAGTGTGCTCACTGCCCCTAGTGAATGTGTGTGCTCACTAGTGTGTATGTGGCGTTTCACTTCACTGATGGGTGAAATGCTGAGGTGAAATTTCCCCGTTTGTGGGATTTAAAAGTGTCTCTTAAACAAAGTCATTAAGACTGGTCTGATGTGAAATGATTCACTGCATAGAAACTTCCTGACTCTATAGGCCAAAAGATTAAAAACTAATGTGAAACACTGAGTTACATGAAATTCATAATCCTGCAGAAAATCTGATTTTGTCAGTAACCCGATCAACACATTTACATGCACTTGAGTAATCAGATAATGGGGAAACTTCCAATCTGGTCTCATGGGATATACGTACCTCTGACCACTTTTCGCAAGGCCTTAAGTACGTTTTGCTGCACTTTTGAGAAACAAATGTCCACTGGGGGCGCTAAAGAGAAGCTTATACTTTAATGTAACGTTGCGATTATTTTGCCTTTGAGAATGACTGTATTTGAGGTTCTGGTTATTTTAAAGCTGTCAGTCATCAGTGCTATTTTAATGATAAAGTGTAGAATAACTTCGGAGCGCCTGTGATGTCTGCTGGTTCGCGAGTGGGCAAAGCAGGTAGCTAAAGTTAGGGGCAGTCGTGGGCTGGAGGTTAGGGAACTGGCCCTGTGACTGGAAGGTCGCTGTTTCAATCCCCAGGGCTGACAGCACATGACTGATGTGTCCTTGAGCAAGACACCTAACCCCCAACTGCTTCCCAGGCGCTGTGGATTGGGCTGCCCACCGCTCCGGGCAAGTGTGCTCACTGCCCCCTAGTGTGTGTGTCTATTCACTAGTGTGTATGTGGTGTTTCACTTCACGGATGCAGAGGTGGAATTTCCCCGTTTGTGGGATTAATAAAGTATCACTTAACTTAATGCCGCCTCTAACACAGCTTCAGGTCCGTAGCTGTACCTGGGGCTGTTCTCCTATAACGTTAGTTGGGAGGATAAAGCAGGTTGTGTACTTGCTGCTACCAAGCAGAGGTTCCCATAACCTTGTGCCTGAAGATATAGGGGGACAGGGCACTGCCTACGAGTTTAGGGGCCATTTATCTAGCTGGCCTCCCTCTATTACGTGTCCTGCAGTACGTGTACCCGAGATGTCAGCTGAGCTGATAGTGGTACGTAGCTTTAGCGTTAGCTAGCCAGCGTTAGGTGGCTAGTGAGGATCGCTTGCTAGATAAAGCAGTTGGTGTGTTTCTGTGGTTGTCACGATGTGCTGGCCAGAGATCCCAAGTTGTCGTGGCCTTTGTGAGGAAAACAAAAAGCCTAGATATCCGATCGGTCTGCGTTCGCTGCCATCTGGCCTGTACCTGACGTGCTAGTTATAGCTGGCTAGTTTAGTGGCTAGAAAACTAGCTAGCTAAATAATGTCTAATGTTAACTGCGCTAACGTCACATTCATATTAAAACGTAAGACTCAAACTTCATGCAGTGCCTTTGCGTTTTAAACATCTCACTTTACCCGAAAATATGAACAAACATCATCTAGAAGACGAAGAATTTTTCTGTCCTTTATTTGTGTTTGGTTTCAAAAAGTGTTCTGTTGTCGTCTCGCGGCAACGCTGCTTGCTTGTTACCGGTGCCATGGACTGTTTGCACATGCGCAGACTAAGAAATCCGAAAGAAATCAGAGTAAGAGTTCACATACACTGAGAAATCTGATTACTGAGATTTCTAGACTGATCTAAGCTGTTTACCATTTGAATAATCAGACAACTTCAGAAATTATGATCAGATTAAAGAGTGCATGTAAACGCACTCAGTGTCTCTGGTAGCAGGCAGTCAATTCACAACATGTACTGTTTTAACATTTTAGTAACTGTCTATGAAGAAGCTTTTAGAGACATTAAACTCTTCAGACGTCTGGTTCCCATCAGCACCACTGTGAACAATTCTCACTCTTATGTGTCTCTAGAACAGAGCATTTCACACCAAACCACTTTAAATGACTTTGTTTAAATCTCATTCATTTAATTATGTAGACATTTTAAAGGCTTGGTGGAATTATTTACATGAAAGTGCAAATCGAAGCTCTTTTGGCCCAAAGGTGATTTAAATACCTGAAAGGTTTCAATGCTGACGGATACAGAATTACCAAATAGGGGATGTAAGGGGAACTCCAAGGCCGTACTTTGGTTAGGTGGTCGCTCAAAGAAAAACGACAGCTTTCAATTTAACATGCCTTATAATGTAAAGCATAATGAAGAAGACATTTCAAAGATCTGTGTATCTAAACGTTTGCCAGGCCGTGTGGGTCACCAAGGCAGTGGATGTTAGCTTTGCTACGAAGGCCATGCCAACATATTAAGTGGCTGCCAGCACTGCTGCTTTAACATATTATGTTAGTTAATCTCGATGTGTTTAACAGTCAAAACCATTTAAAACAGGTGTGTAAAACTGAGGACCTTCTAGGCCAAAATGTTGTGGAGATTAACATTTAGCCCTGAATTCAGCTCATGAATGCCAATTAGCTAGTGAGCTGAATCGGGTGTGTTTAATGAGGCAGCGTGCTGAAGTCTGCAGAGTTTCGGCCCGCAAGGACTGGAGTCTGACACGTGTGATTTAGAAAGTCAAGTAAAAGCCTTGTAAAGTGTAAGATCATAAACTCTTCATATCGGGACAATGTAAATGTTCTGCCTGACGTCCAAAGTATGCGTCTTCGACTTCATTAAGTGTGTCAGATAAGTGGCAGATGGGTGTTGTCACCGGATGTGTGCTTTATGCCTGTGAGCACAGAAACACAACAACTGAATGAATTCACATCCTGACATTACTTACGTGCCACTTAACCCATCCGATGCTAAAGTATGCATCCTGTTGAATATGGTATACATTTAAAGCCCACCTGGGTTTCCCCATAAATCATTAGGAAGAAGTGAGTGCGCTCTTTTTAGGGCTGCCAATCACTGCTGAACTCATTAAAAGCTGAGGCGGTTTTTCAGTCGGACAGGTGCAAGGGCTCCAGCTGAAGGCACGGTGGGGGTGAATCCTGATGACAGCTGAAGCAATGTGGCTTTCTCTGGCAAGATCCCTACTAGAAGAGGTCAAAGAAAGCGTAGGTCTGGAGGAGGAATGTCTCCAGCCTCATCTAGGGACAGGTCAGGGGTCTGGAGCCTGATTTAGACAAGTGGGAGGGTCCAGAACATGCCTCGAGCACCCTGTGTGGTAAGAAGCAACAGCAGCTGGGAGCTGGAAGAGCCCTCCACCTCCACCCTAAATCCTGAGTCACACAACTTCATTGTACAATAAAATTCCTACAGTGACATAAAGGCAGACTTCAGTCAAAAACGCTTAGTTGCGTTAATGGTTGGCACCAGGCAAACATGCCATTGTGCTGCCTGTTCTCCATCAGCTTCTGCTCTTTTAGCAAAAAGTCCACAAATGTGGTCCAAACTAAATTCCAGGCCTGATCTTCAGAGTCAGTTGAATGGTCCCCAGCTTAGGGGCCTGTCTTGGGTCCTGGGTCCTTTCTCTGGCCTCTATTCACTTTTCATCGAGATGTTTAAAGGACTCTCAATTCAGATCTTTGGCTTCTTTCCTGTAGAGTTTCTAAAGGTACTACAGTGGTTTTAAGGTCTGATTGTTTACCTCAAATAAGTTTTTTCCAGGTGAAAAGTTCGTATTTGTACCTTTTCATAATCTACTGTTTTAAAACAGAGCAATAAAATAAGAGACTGGAGGCAAGGCAGGGTGTGTGGAGTCAGTACAGCTTAGAACATCATTTCATTATGGTTCAGTCATGTTCCCTGACTAAAGGTCCTGAGAAATACCTTTGAGGGTACCACTCCAGTGACTAGAGGGGTCCTGCCCCAGTGACAGTTTTGTGCCTTTTTTTCTGAGACTGTTATTCTGCTACACAAGGCATTAAACAGTTATAAATAAGCTACATAAGTGTACATATTGAAAATAAGCTATGCACATTATTTCATATTGTTTTCCTGGTCTAAAATTAAATGTAAAATAATATCTTCCCTATTAATGTCCTTTTATGGATTCCAAACTCAAGTCTTCATATATAACCTGATCCAAATCTAAACAAGCACGTATTTCAGGTTGTAGTTTCCCTTTCCAAATGACGCACGGGTCACACCCCTCACCCCCCACCCCCTCACCCCCCAAACATATACACACAAACACACTCTCTCTTTCTGTCTGTGTTTCACTCTCACTATCTCTCTCTCTCTCTCTTTCTCTGGTGGCTGCTAGTAAACAGTGTGCTAAAAGTGACAGTCTTAGAGTTTCTTTCCAAGAATCTCAGCTGAAATTAAAGTGGCCGCAGGGTTACTTCCACTTGTTTGGGGGAAGGGTGGACACACTGCAGTCAGATGTCACCCCATTTATGCAAAAGCAAGAGTGCATCATCTGCACTGTCCGAAATAGCGAAAGGGGTCAAAGCACCGTACAGGATCACTATTGTTTTCTTTTTTTTAGATTTCTCACTCTTACTACTCTCTGCTAAAGCGCAGAGATGTAGTCCTACACTGTTTGCCCTCTGTACATCAAAGTGGCCTCACATTAAAAGTGTCTGTTATGGTAAAATCTAACAATGCTTAGACATTTTTATAATACGCAGCCTGCCTTATGATTATTAGCTTTTCTAAAGTTTGATAAGAACAGATAAAAGAGAACCAGTAGTGCCATCTTAAAAAAAACTATGAATACAATCCAAAACTAAATCTAATTAAACTCTTTGTAATGGAACAGGCAATTGTTTAATGTTCTTAAAGTAAAGGCACATAATTTGTAATAATAATAAACATATAGTGTCATAATGTCATAGTGACCACCCCTAAATCAAACCAATTTGCCATGTTAGCAATATACTTACTTAATTATGAGAAAGATATTTTCAAATTGGTAAAAATGGGTTATTATTATGCTTGAAAGGACAGTTAGACAACTCAGCCAATAAGAAAAATGCAAATGCCATTAATGTACAAGTACAGGCTGCATTGATCTGTGGTCTTTGGCATAAAGATATCCATAATTTCAGTCTTATTATTTACAAAGTAATAGCAAACAAAAATTCCAAAGTAAATCGAGCTTTTCAAGAAACAGAAAAGTCAGACGCTGAACGTTTCAATCTTTCGCTGCACCTTAGCGGACCTTTTTCTCTGTACACTGACACAAAGCAATGGTCAGACTGTTTTCTGAGACAGCACAACCTTTACAAGGCTACACGTCCACCATGTCATACATGCCTGCACATCCAATGCTGCAGAAGTCCACTTTCTCACCCCTGTAGGTGAGGCAGAGTAGTTCAGTGTCTATTTGTCCTTTCACCCACTTGCTCAATCAAGTTTTATCAAAGTTTGCATTATGGCGCAAAAGTGAACATTTCAACAACCGGACAGTATCTCATAAAACAAGCCCACCATCAGCCAATCAGATGGTAGCAGCCTTTTGATAGGCTTGGCAATGAGTAATAAAAAGAAATCATATGCCAAAATTGGTGGACATGTCAGTAAAAACTGGCACTGTAGTTCTGTGTAGCCAAGATTTCTTTAGATATGTATTTTCCCAAAACAGTGGATTATGAGAAGTTATTTGCTTAACTTCTTTTTGCAAGCCAGTCCTAGAATAGCTTCACAAACAGATTAATCGAATGAATGAGCTGAGAATTTACCAAACTATGTTGAATACCTTTCCTTCAGGACCGAACACAAATCTTTCAAAATAATTGGCAAAATTGGCCCTTAAAGTTAGAGCTTTTCCCCTGGACAGTGCAATGTAGTGTGGTATGATTGTGAATCTGAACCAAAAACCTGTATCCTGTGTCCATTTCCCGTCAGACTACCATTGAAAGTACACACAAACATAAGTAGCAACAATAAAGACACTTCCAGTCCTGAGTTACCTTTTCCCTGAGTTTTATGTGATGTTTTGGTCAGTGATTCTGGCTGGCAATGGTTTTTTAGAACTTTAGTAGTTATCTGACTTGATTGACGATGTGTGATGATTGAGTACTTTGCTCAACACTCTCAGAAAAAAAGGTACTGATCTCTCACTGAACTGGGGTGGTACCTTTGAGTATCCTTAGTTAGGGAACATAATTTTGCCATTTGTCAATGAAAAGATATATATATCAATATTTTTATTATATTGTTCCATTTTAATACACTACATTATGAAAATGTACAAATATGTACCTTTTCCCTAAAAACTAAGTACACAATATTTACATTGTTTGTACCTTGATGAAAAATGTATCTGCACAGTACTTTTTTCTGTGTAGCTCGGTACACATGTCTGAGTTTGGCATGCTTGGTACCCCAGGAAAAAGGGTAACTGAATTCAGCAAGACGTTTGGGTAGCTTGGCAGTGGAAATGTATGATGAGGTTATAGCCATACATTGCTCATTTTAGAGAGGCACTTAAACATCTAATTAGTACATACATCATGAGCTCAGTTGTTGTGGGCTTAAGCACAAGGCACATACAGGTGTAAATGAGGAGGGGTCAGTTTATGCAGCATGAGCTTGAGTCTATAGTGAAAAGAAACATTGCTGCTGATCATTTCCTGGCTCCCAAACCATGACTGTCTCTTAATTGGGTTCTAGTGCTTGGACCCCTTTAATTGCTGCTCAGGCTCATTTTTAATTTTTTTTGTAACGTTGTTTGCCGTTTTACGGGAATCTTCGTAAACTGCTTAACATCTCTAAGCATCGCTGACTGCATCGCTCCACAGATACTGTTTACATATGACCACATAAAAATTGACACTGGTCCATGTTTGGGATGCCATCACTCCAGACCACCCCGCCCCGTCTGTATCCGGAGAGTGCATGTGCATCAATTTGTTATTATGGCCTGCAAATTTTAGCCTTCTACCAAAACTCCCAGACTGAAACTAACAATCAGTCACAGAGGAAGTTGACAAATGTTAAACCTTTCTTCGGTGTTGGGCAGTTCATGTTTAACAGCAGAGACTTTTAGTATTAGTCATTAGCTTATCAGACAGATATTTCCTCTGATGATCCAATGCCTTTGTCTAATGTTCCTTGGATACTTCTCAAACCTGTATCCCAACTGCAGCCCAGAGGAGAAAAGGTTTCCCTTTTGAGTCTTAGTTCCTCTCTGCATTTCTTTCTCATGTTCTTAGGAAGTTCCTCGCTTTGAGTCTTGGTTCTTCAGGGTGTTTCTTCCTCATCATCTTTGGGAGATTCTTCATTTGAGTCTTGGTTCCTCCCAGTTGCTCCTCATTATGTTCTTAGAGAGTTTCTCTTTTGAAGTTTTGGATGCCCTTAGGGTTCCTTTCTCACACTCATATTGAATTTCTACTCAATTGGGGCTGGATCCATATTTCTGGACAGCTGCTTTGAGACAATGCTGCAAACAACATTGTACACATAAAATGAACCTGAACTGAGTTGCTCTGATTCTTACCTACTGACCCAGTGTGACCTCATTCGTCACCATCCTCCCTTTCCTCTCGCATTGGGGCGCTGGGCTCCTCCTTTTCATCTCATGGCTCGGCCCCCACGACCATGTAGAGCCTGTGAGTCAAGCCTTCAGCCCAATCCGCCCCCTCTGCTCCCTGTCAAATCCACTATGGAGTAAAAGAGGGGCATATATAAACGTTCTGCCTTGGAGTGAAAGCGCTGAGTGTTCTCCAAGCTGCGGTCCACTCTGAAGCCCACACAGGTCGTTGGCTAAAAATGGCACCCAAGAAGGACGCAAAGAAGCCCGAGCCAGCCAAGAAGGCTGAGCCTGCACCTGCCCCAGCACCCGAGCCTGCGGCCCCACCCAAACCAGCAGCAGTGGACCTGTCTGGAGTCAAGGTAACAATACATGCTGCTTTTACACTGCTTCAAACAGCAGCATGGGAGCTATAGATTTGTGACTGTGGTGGTAAAACAAATTCATTGTGGACTTTTACATGCTACAGCTTCATATGGGTGGGCAGGGATAGGCTGGGTGGGCAGGGATAGGCAGGGTGGGCAGGGATGGGCAGAGTTAAAATGATCTAGTCATGGAAATTAGCTGTTACACAAGTTAATGTAAGTCTAGTGTAGTTTTAAAATCTGTATATTCACAATGAATTGTTTTATAAGGCTTAAAACTCAGAGAAACTCTAAGGTGGTTCCAGACCTCCAGTCTACATCCTCCTAACTACATAGCTGACATATTTGCTATTAAATAAAATTCCTAAACATCACATCTATACAAGCCTGGAGTTTACGAGGCTCATTTTTTATGGCAGTATATGTATATAAGCACTGCTTGTAAAGTGAGAGATGTAAGGTGAACATATAGTCAAGGAAAAACTCAGCACCATGGATAGTTCAGTGGGGGTTGCCAGCGAATTGGTGACTAATCAGAATCATTAATCCAGGGGTGTCCCAGCCTGGGTCAGGGAGGGCCTTAGTCTGGTCATTGCCCTGCTCAAACACACCTGGTTCAACTCAGCGGCTAATGATTGAGTAGGTGTTAAGTAGGTGTTTAGTTTAGTAGGTGTGCTAGAGAAGAAAATCACCAAACTGTGCTGGATTAAGCAGCTCTGCATCAAACTAAGCCTGTCCACAGACCCCGCTGCTGATTTTTAGTGGCCAAGATATCGCAGTGATGACACGTTGCAGTGCGGCATGTAACCAAATGTGGGCAAGGTTAAGACAGCCAAAGATGGACCTCCCTTGGTCAGGTTACCACCGTAGAAGAAACTAAATTAAGCACATGCAGAGGTGTAGCCTTACCTCCGTCGCTGGGACTTAAGCTTTTCCGCTTCTCTCGAAGCAAGTCATACATATTCCTCGTGACTCACTTCTAAGAAGTGTTTAGGAGTGACTGATGCCCCTTTTTCTATTTCAGGCACTTCAAAAGTGCCATAACACTTAATAACACTTAATTAACACGTTATTTTGATCTCTATGAGTGAAATAATGAATGATAATTCGGTCATCTTTGTCAACACAACATTTTCCAGGGCTTCAGCTAACAGCTTGAGCATCAATGAAGATTTGATGAACCAAATTTTGATATTTTCATCTTGATGACACTTCTTACATGTTTGTGTTTTCATACACGGCCTGTTTCCAAAGTTACTCTGACATGAAGTTATTTGTTGTGTTGCATTTGACAGTTAATGTAGGAATCCAACTCATTTTTGTAAAACAACTCCAATTTTACAGTAAAACGCGCTCCTATTTTTGGATTTAATGGCCATACAAGCATGCGTGTGTATATGTTGCTGAATAGATTATTAGACATATATTACCGCATGTTTGAGTTTTTTTACTTTTAAAAAAGTTAGTCTGAAGAAATGATGAGGTTAATTAAGTTTCCCCTGTTTTTCTGCAGGTGGAGTTCACTCCAGACCAGCTGGAAGGTAAGTTTACCTACATAAAGACTCACAAACAAGACTTAGGGCTAACCATCGGCTCTCGAAGTACACTCTTAAAGAATGAATAAGCAGATGACAAAAGAATGAATGAAATAAAGAAAGAAGTCAAATATAAATGGACAACAAATGTGTAAATCATTGCCTGTATAGTTTCCAAGCCGGAGTTAGTTTAGGCAAAGTGCAGCTCTTTGAAGCCGCTGAAATCGGCCCCAATAGATCAGGTATGTAAAAATGTACTTTTATTATGCCGTAAAAAAAATCCCACCTTTAGCCTGGAATGGCCCATTGTCAATGGTCAGGGCTGTTTGTAAAGCTGAAGAATGCCCCCTTTGGCCATTAGGAGGTCAGGCAGGGTGTTAGTTACGCTCTAGTCAGCATTCTTGATTTATGTGGGTCACTCAGACGTCTTAGTGACTTTATATGGACGGAGTTATATTCTTGGGAGCGTGTATCGGTTCCAAGTCAGAGCATTAAATGCCTCCCGAGGCTGGCCATCGGCGGCACACGGCTGTGCGCGGAAATCACATTGAGTTATTAATCTTTCTCCAGCTCACTTTCCAGAGAGCCCACGGCAAAGCCCATTGAAATAGCTCGTCCTCGTTATCACCCGGCGAGGCCCTCAGCGAGCACGCATGCAGCTGTCGCTCTTAATTTGCTGGGGTCAATGAGTGAAATTTCTGACATTGAACACATTGTCCACTAACCTGACCGGCAGGTCATGATTGACAGGAGGCCTAAGGTTCTACATTAGTGTTGGGAAACCTGCCCATTCAGGATCACTGGGCCCATAATTACATTTACACGTTTAATTCCAATGATTGCAATTAATTAAGAGTGAAATATGTTTTTTTAAAAATGCAGATGGCTCAGTGAGCATGACTGAATATTAGAAATAAGTCACTGAAGTTTGGGAATGCCTATAAAAAAATATTTTATACAAGCCATCTTACTTTTTGGCATTAACATTACAGGCTGATGGGGTTTGAGGGAAACAGTATCATATGTAGATATTTGTGGAAATATGAATGACAGTCTTTTGGTAATGCAAATTACCTTTTTATGGCCTTCTCATGAAGTCAGCACTCATTAGCACTCAAACCTTTAAGATGTTTAAAACTTCTATTAAACACTTCTTTAAGTTGAGAATAACTCAGCTGGACGGCACAACCTATGGAGTTACTGAACGGTAAACTTTATGATATAATAACTCTGAAATTGTGTGAGGTTAAATCTTTTTTTGGGTCCCACAAGTTACAATATGTGCTTTCAACCACGTCTACGCAGTTGCCAAAAAAAAAAAAAAACTCAGTTCAGTTCAGCTTTGCTTTTAAATATATTTCAAGTTAAAACTGAGTTTTTAAACAAGCATTTGACATTTTAATTAGATTTTGAAGGAAACAATTTTAGTTGCTTACATTAATAAAACTTAATAAAATGATTTAACACTAATTAATGTGAACATTAATGTTATTAATTAATTAATTGACATGAATAAAATCAGATAAGTTGATTTCAGTGCTGCCAATGGACTGTCCACTAGGAGGCCTGCAGAAAGGGGTTAACAACAGTCCATAAAAGAAACCTGTCAAACATTTACTGAGGCAAAGCAAACTCTTTTGATGAAAGTGAAGCTGAGAAACACACCCAAAGTACTGACCCGTTAACATTCCAGGTTTATTTCATACAAAGGCTCATTCTTCAGTAACTGAGCTGTTCTCAGCTTATAGAGGTGTGTAATAAAGGCTTGGGCCCATGGTTTGTTAAGGGCTTATTAAATGACGTAAACACACATTTTCTAAGTAGGTTGTCTTATTTCCTCTAACTATAAAACAATGTAAATGTTAAAAGAAAGCAAAGCATCCCCAAAAAAACACCCAGCACAGCCTAAAGTATCTCTCCCTTTTCATTACCTCAGATTACAAGGAAGCCTTTGGCCTTTTCGACAGAGTGGGTGACAACAAGGTCGCCTACAACCAGATCGCCGACATCTGCCGCGCACTGGGACAGAACCCCACCAACAAGGAAGTCAATCTGATCCTGGGCAACCCCAGCCCTGAAGGTATGACCCGGTGGCTCTGTAACTCGGCTGGGACTCAAATGCGTTTAGCTTGTTTTTCTGTGGAATCCATAAAGTTAACATCTACTGAAGAGCTACCAAAACTGCAGCCGGTCGAGTGACAGTTTTGCACAGTTGACGGTTTCACTTTAGTTGATTAGTCGAGATGTGGTTCACATCTTCCTTCCAGAAAGCTAGCTTAGCTAACAATAACAGACCCTCCAGTTTCATAATCACCAGGCTGAGCGATTAAATAATCTCAAACAGACCTGCAAATAGATGAAAAGGATGCTGTGTTATAAACAGAATACATCACTTTAATTTGAGGTCCATCATGTCTGATTTACTTCATAGAACATAACTCAAATATTGCTTATTAAAGTCTGTTGTTCAGTGCTTATGCATGTGTTAAGTAGTCCCTATGTAGGTGGCCTTCAAATGAAGTGATACCAATGTTTGCTTAAAAGGTATAGAGCAATAACACGGTGCAATTTTATATCAGTTACCGCTTGTTCACATCTAATTGAAGTCAATTGAAAATGACATTGGTATTTAATCAATATCCCATTTCCCTGCCTTAGGATGAAAACCTCGTATCTCCACTTTTGACGTTTTTCAGTTTTTAAGTTCCTTTTTTTAATATCATTTGAAAATGCCTGCTGTCCTCTACATTGTGTGTAAATTTCATGACGGATGGACCCAAAGAAACACCCCAAAATGACAAAATGTCAAGACAAATGTGTGATTAGGAATCTGGTTAGCACAGCGCTAATTGGCTGCTATCAGCCTTCATTAGTTGTTGGCTCGATAGCCTGAATGCCCCTGTCTGTTTCTATAGATGTTAGGTTTGCCGCACACAGTCAGAAATCACATAAGCAGGTCTGTTTAATCACTCAACCTGATTTGAGGTGATTTTGAAGTTGCGATTAGCATCAGATGAACTGGTGGCTATTAACTTTCATCATTTGCTGGCTTGTTTCATTACTGGCTACATTAACCTCACGGCTCCAGTGCAAATGACGTAAATTTCAGACGTCTAATATGCTAATCGACTACATTTTGGCTAAGTGGGAAACTGTGTGAATTAGATCTTTGGTCCAGTCATTGCTTTAACGTCAGCTTTGCCTCACGGTTGCCAAGTCCTTCTCTGTAATATTTAATGTCTCACTCGTGTGCAAGTTATACAAGTATATAAACTCACATCACTGCACGATCTACAATCAGCCCCACTTCCTCACCTCTGATCCCTGCCGCCCTCCTTCCTCCCCACAGAGATGGCCAACAAGAGGGTGGAGTTTGAGCAATTCCTGCCCATGCTGCAGTATTTGGTCAACAAGCCAAACAAGGGGACCTTCGAGGACTACGTTGAGGGTCTGCGCGTCTTCGACAAGGAGGGCAACGGCACAGTGATGGGCGCTGAGCTGCGTATTGTCCTCTCAACGCTGGGTGAGTGCCTGGACACGACACCACCACAAAAACCCCTCTAACAAATTGCTCTTTTGAATATAAATCAGTTTTAGAGTTCAGTTTAAAAACATTTAAAAAAGTTTTTATTGAATCAGAGTCACTAACGAGCTTCGGTAACGCTTGATTTGAATGCTACTTACATAAAAACATCATAACACATGCATAAGCATTGAATAACGAATTTATAAAGCAATATTTGAGTCTTTATGAACGGCTCATGCCAGTAATCACAAGATACCATAAGCCGAAGAAAATGACATTTTATTGACAAAAGGGTTTTGTACTTTAACTCATGTAGAAATATGAAAATGATGCTTCATAACAGTGTTATAAATGAACAAATGTCCCTCACTTTAGTTGAAGGTCCTTTATGTCAAAGCAATGTCATTTACTTCATGGAACATCTTGCGTCATCTTGCAGTTCCTAATATAAGCTGGGAATAAATACTCAAATATTGCTTCATCTGGTGTTCAGTGCTTATGCCTGTGTTATGTAGTCCCTATGTAGGTAGTATTCAAATAAAGTGTTACCAGTGTTTCCTTAAAGGTTATACAAAAATAACACTGTGCAATTTTATATCAGTTACTTCTGGTTCACAGCTAATTTAAATAAAGTGAAAATGACATTGATTTTTAATCAACACCACATTTCGCTGCTGTCGGAAGGAAACCTTGTATCTCCACTTTTGTGTCATATCTCCACCTTTTTCAGTTTTTGACATAAATTAAAAGTACCTGTTGTCCTTTACATTGTGTGTACATTTCATGATAAATGGACTTAAAGAAATGGCCCAAAATGACTTGTGAATAATTCTGGTTCCATTGACTTACATTAAAAGTAAAGTAGATTTTTTCCTTCTCCTGTAAAGTTACCGTTTTGGATCAATTTGTAAGTTTGTTTCTAAAAAATAGGAAATATTTTGTTATAATTCAAACGTGATGAAAAGTTGTATTGAGTGCACAATCTTATCTTACAGAATGGAAAAAAATTAAGTTTAAATAGTACAGCAAAATAACTCCACATTTCACTTTGCCTTTTGTCTTCTCTTATTGAACACAGTCCTGTTAACCAAGGTCCTTTCAGATGAAATAAGACTGTGTAACATTTTTATTGTCACTATTGTGATAAAAATGGGGGCATCACCCTTAGTCTCAGTGTGCCCCCAATACATTAACAATAAGTACCTGCTATGTGATGTACAGTGCATTAGGATATGATTTTGGATGTGGCTCATTTGCTCTAAATAAATGATTGACAGGTGAGAAAATGTCAGAGGCTGAGGTCGATGCCGTCATGGCAGGCCAGGAGGATGAGAATGGCTGCGTCAACTATGAGGGTCAGTATTTCAGGAGGACTTGGTTGTTACACTGCATGCACAGAAATAAAGTTAGCAAACTGTCACTGGGGCAGGACCCCTCTGCACTGTTAGAAATAAAGGTACCATGGAGGTACATGATTCGTTCATCAAGGTACAAAGAGTGTAAACGGTCCCTCAAAGGTACAGCAGTGGTTTTAAGGTCCAATTGTGTACCTTATATAAGTATTTCCCAGTGGAAAAGTAGATATTTAGATCTTTTTATAAACTAAATTTTTAAAAGAGGACCATTGGATAAAAAGCCTGGATGTGAGACAGGGGGTGTGGAGCCAACACATCTTAAAAAATATCATTTCAGTGGATTACGGTACAGTTATGTTCCATGAGTAAAGGTACTGAGACGTACCCGTGAGGGTACCACCACAGTGACCAGAAGGGTACTGCCCCAGTGACAGTGTCATACCTTTTTTTCTGAGAGTGTGGTCACTGGGGTGGTACTGTCAAGGGTACATCTCAGTACCTTTAGTCAGGGAACACAACTGAACCATAATCCACTGAAATGATCTGTTCTAAGCTGTTCTGACTCCACACCCCCCGCCTCGCCTCCAGGCTTTTATTCTACTGTTCTGTTTTACAACATTCGATTATGAAAAGGTACAAATATGAACTTTTCACCTGGAGAAACTTATTTAAGGTTCATAAAAAAGGGGCGGTCATTTGCAGGAGGTTAGGGAACCGGCTCTGTGACTAGAAGGTCACTGGTTCGATCCCCAGAGCTGACAGTATATGGCTGAGGTGTCCTTGAGCAAGACACCTTACCCCCAACTGCTCCCTGAGCGCTGCAGATAGGTCTGCCCACCTCTCTATGCAAATGTGCTCACTGCCCCTAGAGTGTATGTGGTGTTTCACTTCACGAATGGGTTAAATGCGGAGGTGAAATTTCCCTGATGTGGGACTAATAAAGGTCATTTAATCTAATCTTAATTTAATCTAATCTGCTGTAACTTTGAGGGAACATTTACATTGTTTATGCCTCGATGAGTGAACAATGTGCCTGCACAGTGTAGCTGGGATCACCAGTCTTATCCGCAGTGGGCCAGTGTGGCTTCAGGTTTTGACTGACCCTTCAGGGATAAGATGATGGTGATTCCTGCTCTATAGAGAACATTACATGCGACATCATGATTTTGATACTGTTGGACACTCTTGATCTGCCCAGGCATTATTAAACGCTGATGTTCTGTAGTTTTACATTATATTTTCTCTTATTTTTCCTTCTAGCTTTTGTGAAACACATCCTGTCAGTGTAAGTGGTAACAGTTTTGAGGAAGCACATCTATTTCTCCCGACCCCATGGTGTCAGGACGTCCATGCGCAGTTTCTCCAACCAGCGAGGAAATGGATTTTTCAAAACAAAGGACTATGGGACGTCAACTCTAAGCCATTCTTTTTGTCTATTTATGTCTTTTGTTTCCTTTTTCATGTCCACTCTTGGAAGCCGTCTATATGATTTTGCAGCAGTTGCTGTCCTGTTGCTTGCGCTGGGGCGAATCTCTCCACAGTGGGGCAGTAATGAGGGAGTAAGGGGTGTCCCGGCTGCCCTCAACCACAGGACACACCTTGCTCCTCCTCTCACACTCCTTGTCGTCTGGATTCACAAGTCCAAAGGTGCTACATATACTGCCTCCACTGTGGACTGGTTGTTGACCCCTTGCCGTTCCACCCCCCCGCCCCACCCCCTGCCCTCCCTTTCCCCAGAGTCTTAATTTATTTTTCGCCTCTGTCATTTCTCATAATAAACTTTTCACAAAGTACACCCCTTGTCAGGTTCTCGTTCTTGCCCACAGCAATGCAGGCCGATGGGAAACGCAGGTAGGTCAAGTGGGTGGGTGACTTGGTTGTGCACAACACTTACAATCGTGTTTCCAATGGGCATTAAAGTATAATGGACACTATCAGATGATCACAATGGTGCACTTAAGAGCCGCCTTATAAGTGAGGCATTTAGCATTTAATCGCCCTCTTTCCCCAGATGTAATCAACCAAGACATGTTTGTGGTCTGAAGTTTGCATCTGTGGTTTTGCAGTGGAGCTGTGAGAGTAATGTAGGAAGCTTATAGCCAGCAGGTCTCAAACCCTGTCAAGTTGTTGGGGATCCTCAAATAGGCTTAGGCTTGGTCTCAGTCATCTATAAGAATTACATTAGCCTCATAGTCCCTTGAAAAAAGCTAACGTCAGACACTAAACATGTACCAACTGATTAAGGACACTTGGGATGAGGTCTAATTTGTATAAATGATATTTTTACTGTATTAATATAATCTTTGATGATTTTTGAAGACTCATCTACACTCTCAGAAATAAAGGTATGAACCTGTCACTGGGGCAGTGCCCCTCTTGTCACTGAGGTGGGACCCTCAAGGGTTCATAACTGAACTATAATCCACTGAAATGATGTTTTCTAAGCTGTACTGACTCCATACACCCTGCCTCACCTCCAGGCTTTTATTTTACTGTTCTGATTTAAAACATTAGATTATGAAAAGGTACAAATCTGTACTTTTCACCCAGATAAACTTATTTAAGGTTCAGAGTTGGACCCTACAACCACTGTTGTACCTTGATGAATGAAGTACCTGCACAGAACCTTCATTTCTAACAGTGCAGGGCTGCTCTGTTTCTATAGGTAACCATGCCAACTTTGATCTTTAATACTGGGTTTTCCTTCTCAATAAAGGAATGATGTTGGGGTGATCCAGCCGCAGCTGGATCTGGGACAGGGTGGTCTGATTGGAGTGGTTGAGATGTGGCTGATTGAGCACATCTGTTCTCCTTCTGTGTAGCCTCTTTCTGCATGCCTCCATCTCTAGTGGTCATTTTGCAGATGGAATGGAAGTTGAATATTAACATTACCAATCAATTTTCCCCTGTTTTTAAACTATACGTGTACTGGGACTGTGGGCTGACTGTGGGTGTGAAACGTGGCTTGGTGTTAAGCAGCTGGTGAGCAATGAGGAGTGAAATAGGAAGGAAACAATCCACTCTCGCCGCAAAGGTGGCCGTGCCAAGATAAAACCAACAACTGCAGCTTTTTTTTGGATATAAAAACATGTAAAACGGCCACAGTAAAAACAGTTAAACACAAACACTTTTATTAATATTGATTCTTGTTCACCACGAAAATGAAAATCCAGTTTGCTTTTGGTTTTATAATTCTTACTCATTCCCATCTAAATATATTCCATCAAAATCATTGAAGAAAAAAAAAATATTGCGTATTTCCACCGAGGGACCACCGAGGGACCACCAAAACAGAAGGGAATTGCATATTATGGCTACTCTGAATGGGGATAAGTGGCTGAATCAACTTGCAGTGGGGAACTATTGTTATGGCTGTGCCTATATGTGTCTCGTTCTTTCTGTGTTTTTTTCTGTGTCTGGTTGTGTATCCCTCCATGTCAGTAGGTGGAGCTGTCCCTGATCCTGAAGGCTGCCAGAGAAGCCCCTCCAGGAAGCTATTAAAAAGGTGGCAAAAAATCCAGACGGGAGAGAGAGAGCAGAGGGTGGAGAGAGAGAGAGAGAGAGAGAGAGCGAGAGAGAAAGAGAGAGAGCAGAGGGTGAAGAGAGAGAGAGAGAGAGAAGAGGGTGGAGAGAGAGAGAGAACAGAGGGTGGAGAGAGTGAGAGAGAGAACAGAGGGTGGAGAGAGAGAGAGAACAGAGGGTGGAGAGAGTGAGAGAGAGAGCAGAGGTTGGAGAGAGAGTGAGAGCGAGAGAGAAAGAGAGACAGTGAGAGAGAGAGCAGAGGGTGGAGAGAGAGAGAGAGAGAGAGAGCAGAGGGTGGAGAGAGAGTGAGAGAGCAGAGGGTGGAGAGAGAGAGAGAGAACAGAGGGTGGAGAGAGTGAGAGAGAGAACAGAGGGTGGAGAGAGAGGGAGAGAGCGAGAGAGAGCAGAGGGTGGAGAGAGAGAGAGAACAGAGGGTGGAGAGAGAGAGAGAGAGAACAGAGGGTGGAGAGAGAGGGAGAGAGCGAGAGAGAGCAGAGGGTGGAGAGAGAGAGAGAACAGAGGGTGGAGAGAGTGAGAGAGAGAGCAGAGGTTGGAGAGAGAGCGAGAGAGAGAGAGCAGAGGGTGGAGAGAGAGCGAGAGAGAGAGAGCAGAGGGTGGAGAGAGAGAGAGAGAGAACAGAGGGTGGAGAGAGAGAGAGAGAGAACAGAGGGTGGAGAGAGAGAAAGAGAACAGAGGGTGGAGAGAGAGAGAGAGAACAGAGGGTGTAGAGTGAGAGAGAGAGCAAGAGAGAGAGAGAGAGAGAGAGAGAGAGAGAGAGAGAGAGAGAGAGAGAGAGAGAGAGAGAGAGACTTGTGTGGTTTCTCATACACACCGCTGTACTACCATTTTCTGGCCTTATATCTTAGGCAGGAACGTAAAGGATGGAGCGTTTTTGGTTCTTTAATTTATGCGTGACAAACTACACTAACATATTTAATGATGTTCTACTTGATTTATATGGTGATTTAGATGTTGGTGGTATTGCGTATTTAAGACAGGGGTTCTTAAACTGGGGGTTGTGGTCATCTTCCTTATAAAACTGATAAATTGTAAGCAGGTGCAGCTGAATGGCTCCATCTACAGGCCACAGACTAGTGATGATTATGGGTCTATTGGGTGAGCTCCTTACTGAAGGAGGGTCTTAGCTGACCAATAAACTTGTAGCAGGAAGACAGTAGGCCACTGTCGGTCGGCAAGCTGGTGGTCCACTGGTGTTTTGCTCAGCGTTTTCCAGGCAGCCCAAGACAAAATTCCACTTATCGGACCTCATGTTCCACCCATAGTGCAACTTACCGATCTTCCTCCTTCCTTTCTTAAGTTATACTATAAATTTATTAAATCATTTAATACAGCACAATGTCAGCAACATTATCTATAAAGTCATTTTATATCAGGCCTAATCATCAATATTTTCTTCTCAGTTGTTGGTAATAGTGTAGTGGTTAACACCTCTGCCTTCTACACTGTAGACTGGGGTTCAATCCCCACCTGGGCAAACACCCTACACTAAACCAATAAGAGTCCTTGGGCAAGACTCCTAACACCGCCTTGGCCTACCTGTGTAAAAATAGTCCAATTGTAAGTCGCTCTGGATAAGAGCATCAGCCAAATGCCAGAAATGTAAATGGTAATATTTGTTTAAGTTTATTTTCTAAAATAAAAGTCTCTCTAAGTTTTTTAAAAATCTGTTTGTTGAGATTAAAAACTAGGTAGAGCTTGTATGCAGGACAGTAATCTGGGTGGTCCAAAGGTAGACCAGTCAACAGGGTGCCGACATCAAGCCAGCGGACCGATACCTGCTCACTGGGCTAAAGATTTATGGTTGGCCCAGTAACTGAGTAGACCCAGAAATTCATTGTTCTTCTGTAATTTCTGTTATGCTTACTCCTGTATGTTGGGGGCGGCCTGCAAGGGGGGTCCTGAAACATTTTTACCCCCAAAGAAAGGTCCCCTGCTTCAGAACGTTAACACGGATGCTGTGAAAGATTAACCCGCCGACAGACCTGTTTTCCAGCTCGCAGCGGCATCAAGTAAACCACAGAGGGCCGGACAAGGACCCCAGAATGAACCGCAGCCCAGGGATTTTTCATTTTTGGCCATTTTGTTTTTATTGTCGTAATCGTTAAGAGCATTTGTAATCCGTATCATCAACAGGAGAAAAACTGCATACATCTACAGGACTTTTTAAATAGATTTACAGTTGCGGTGGGAGGGGGGAGGGGGAGGGAGGGCAAAAGGGGGTGCAGAAAAACACAGAAGCCAACAAACAACAGGAGCTCTGGGGGAAGAGAAGGGGATGCCACAAATGACGACGGAAAAAATATACAGGAGCACTTTTATCAAACTGTTGCGAGATGAGTGAGTTTGTCTTTTTTTTTTTTCGAAACCTTTCTTATTGAGTTTTTTTTTTTTTGTAGCTTTTGTGTTGTTGTTTCTGTGTTTGTGTTGTTTTGTCTCTTTTTCCACCTCCTAAGTTTACACGTAAAGCAAACCTAAGCATCTAAAGTCGAACACGGCAGAGTACGGAGGGTCTGACTGACGGTCCAGAGTAGCTGCTCCCTACAGTGAATAATTAAATAAGACCCACAGCTCTGTCCACAAAGCTGCTCATACAGCCGCATGCCCAGAGGGACCGTTTGCAGTCTGAAGTACGTAGACAGTGGCTACTGGCTTTCTGCACTAAAAAAGAGCCAACGTTTTCATCTTAAAGTGCTCAGACGTGCCCACCAGGAGCTTTCCAACCATCTGCATTAGTGCATTAGGGCATGCACTGTTTCATTCTTGGTGTAATACCGCACAGATGTCGTCCAAAATCCGGTTCAATTACTCCTTTTCTGAATACGCAGTGTTCTCGCATTTACGTGCTTGGACCCCTGGGCAATGGCAACACAGTCATTTGAAATGATTAACAAGCGTAACATCGTTGTCACTAATATCTATAAAACATGAAATGCTCATTTTATCCAATGATTTCGGCAAATAACTTACTAAAATCCTTTCGTTTGAAATAGAAAATAGCTTCTTTTTGTCCTAGAATTGACACATGCTCATCATACCATATTCTAATTTTTTTCTCTTTTTTTAGTTGCAATAATGCAATTGTACAGATACAAGTTATAGAAGGTGTAATGTTTTCTATTTGTGTTTTTTTTAAGATGCTGTTGACAAATAATCGGTGTAATTATACATATATTAACATACATCGTAGTCGTATCGATGGCTGGGTGAGCATATTTAGGTCGCTTTCGGGATGCGTGTGTTTTCAGACCCCATGCACTGAACTGCGTAAAATAATGCCGCATGGAATGGTCAGGTGACCTCCTGTCCGTTGTAGAAAAAGCCCCTGGTGCTCTCTTCCTAATGCGTACCAATAGCTAAGCCTGATCGGAGATCAGTATCTGTACACGACTGTAAAAAAATCAAATTAAAGAGCCACTCACACAGTAAACAGGGAGAATAAAAGCACTGGTACCTCTCTAAGCTAAGTAATAGGTACTTTTAGACAAAAACAATCCAACAAAATCAAATAAAACTCCAAACAATGATCCACGTCTTTTTCCCACTTATCCTCTTTCCTAGATAAAGTCCAATCCAGCTCCAGGAGGTTGCTGCTGTTGAGTCGACAGATAAAGTGTGTGATGTGGATGGGATTCCAGAAACGGTCAGAGGGATGCTGCCCACCACTACTAACACCACTAGAGGAGACTACTGTAGATCAGGGGTGATTCACAAGGCAGGATGTCTCAGTAATGCTGGATAACTTGAGCCAAATGCTTGGATTGTCCGAGATTAGCTTCACTCTAATTGGACACTTTGGGCCTAAAGGAAAAATCCAGCATTTTTCAACGTAATCTTCGTCCTTTTCTTCTGTAATATAGAGTTGGTTACTATAGATAACAGAAAAAAAGTGAAAACATTGACTTTAAACACAGTTATAATAGAAGCCAGTGGGCAGGTACCCCACTAAATGGTGCAACCTGCCATTGACTTCTATTATACGTGTGCTTTGAGTCTTTTTCAGGACAGTAAAATGTGTCGAAATAACTGTCTGGGGTAACAATGCAAAAGAAAAAGCTGAGAAATCCTGCTTTATAAAAATCCTGCTTTTGGAGACGGAGTGTGGGAGATAGCTGAGTGGTAGCTATAGCTATGTGTCTTGGAGCTGGGGATAATGGGTGGGGTTTCACAGTCCCTGTTTGGCCAGGGCAGCGGTCACATCCTCAGCCAGCGTTGCCAGCTGCGGTGACTCCAGCAGGTTGATGCTGCCAGATGAGGACATGTGGCTGTGGCGGTGGGGCGAGGTGTCGCCCGAAAGGCCAGGCGACTGGATCACAATCTCCGCCCCGTGGTCCACTCGCGCCTTGGCCATATCACGGAACGTCAGTTTGTGGCTTTCGATCTGGAACGTAGGTGGACAAGACCAGGGAGAGTCAATACAGGCCATACGATTAAAATGATCTCAGCATTACTGAGGAAAATGAGATAATTATAAGGCAATAAATCGCTGTTGTCCAAAGAAAATCAGGAGAAGGAAAAAACATGCTTTACTTTTAATGTTAGTGAATGGAACCAGACTTTTTTCCAAGCCATTTTAGGTCATTTCCTTAAGTCCATTCATCATGAAATTTCCATACAATGTAAAGAGTAGCAGGCATTTTCAAATTATGTTAAAAACTGAAAAACGTCAAAAATGGAGATACGAGGTTTTCTTCTGACAGCAGCGATATTCAATATTGGCATTAAAGTTACAGCTTGGCAAAAATCATATATTATATTATCATTCAAACATTTGGAATCATTAGTGTGTTTTGTTATTTTATATATAATAACTTCTATAATGCAGATTTATTTAAATTAGAGTATTTTGGGATCAAAAAATTGTTAAATGAAAAATGACACACTGTAGTTCTCTAATTAGTGTCTTTTTTGTCAGGCTTTCTGACTTGAAACGACATTTTGGATTTAAATTTTACTAGAACGTCATTCTTGATGTCATGCAGCGTTTATTAATTATTATGGAACCTTCTATAGTTCTGTTCATTGTTCTGTGCAAAGCTGAAGTCAGGGCTAACATTATTATTATTATATCATTATTTTTATCCATTTTTCTGCAATAAAACTGCCTTAATTTTACTGAAAACAGATTCCAAACCTCTGAGTGATTCAGACAAGGCACATTTCACATTAGCTGACTTCTGTTTTTATCTGCATATGGTGGCACTTCCCCTCACACAAAGCTGCATTAGTATAGCTGGGAGCAGTCTCAGTTTACACTCATAGGAATTTGGTTGGAAGCTTCAATAAAAACAAAAAAATCTAATTTAAAGGAAATTGATCAGCGATAGAGAAATCGGATCTTTGAGATTTGTACTGAGTTCTTTAAAAGCCTAAATGAAAGAGTAAAGAGTAAAAAAATACTTTTTACTCTGTCAATGTAAATAAAAGTAGAAGTACTTAGTTTAAGTAATACTCAGGTAAAGTACAAATATCCCACTAGAACACATAAATATAGTACCAAAGCAGGACTTTTCACTCCTGGTCACACCATTAGATATTAGTGCCACTGCAAAACTGGAGAAGCTTTGGGTCCCCGAAACAGTCGATTACAACTGACAACATTTTTGAAGAAAAAAACATCAACTTTTTGCTGAAGGATTGTTTTAAAGCTGAAGTTGCGTACTGTGGATCTCTCACCAGTACATGTCCTCCCCCTGGCACATGGTGGGCATTGTCCAGAGAGCCCACCTTGGCCTGGGCTTTATCTTTGAAGTCCAGCTTCACACTTTCAATGCGCACATTTCCACCCCCTGTTGGTATAGAGCAGCCAAGACAATGGATAAAAGATAACAGATCATAAGTAACCCATTCTGTAAGAATCAGACCAACTGAGGACCTCTGGGTCTACTTCTTATGTAACATTACTTCTTCAATTTGAGGAACTCTAAGTGCCCAAATCCTATTATGCCTAAATCAAATTTCACCCATGGTGAGGATATATATACTATAATACTATAATATAAGAAAACCTTGTATCTCCAAAATAGTAACTTTACAGGAGAAGGAAAAAACCTACTTTAGTTTTAATGTAAGTCAATGGAACCAGACGTCTTTCCAAGCCGTTTTGGACCGTTTCTTTTAGTCTATTTATCATGAAATTTACACACAATGTAAAGAGCAACAGGTCAAATGGGGATACAAGGTTTTCTTCTCACAGCAGCCATGTACACATGTGTGTGTGTGTGTGTGTGTGTGTGTGTGTGTGTGTGTGTGTGTGTGCGTGCTTTTAAAGGTCTGTGTGTTCATATCATTCTCATTCTAACACCAATCAGTACATTCAGCCTGACTGAACCCAGTTAGGCAGGCAAAAATACAGCCAGCAGGTGGTGTTGTTGCTCTGCCAAACAGTATTGCACAACTGGAGCAGTAATTTGGAAAAGTCCATCTGGATGACATGGCAAGTTTGATCATACTTGACCAGAAATCTCTTATTAAATGATGTGTGAGCTGATCTGCTGACCTGGCCTGTGGCGGATGTTGTCCAGTGATCCGCATTTGGAGGTCACGTGACTAAGGTCAAGCTTCTTGGACTGAATTTGTACCTGTTGGAAAAGGGAGTTTATATTATGTCGACGCATAACGAGCCCTTATTTGATGCTTCGCAGAAAGGAGCACTGGGAAAAAGCAAAGCCAAGAAAAGCATATGTATAAAAAAAAACCCTAAAAAATCTGGGGCAGCGGCTGAGACGCCACAGCTTTAGAATTCAAATAAAACATCTAATAAGAAGAAGAGCGCAGATATATCATTACATTCCTGGAGAAAAGTGAACTTAATAACAAGCCTCCACTCTTCAGCCGCTCTGCGCTAATGTTTGCTTTGACAACAACCAGAAGGTCAAGAGTGGGTGCTGTGATTGGAGCGTCGCTGGAAAACCTGAGAATAAGAAAAAAAGTCAGAGCGGAGTGAAAGACGGAGCCCCGGGGCCAGAGAGGCAGCAGCAGGTATGCAACCAGAGGCCACACCCACGCCAGCCTGGAGAAAGAACCGCGCCAACATGCATGGCCGCAGTGACATCCAGAGGAAAGGATTAAAGCACACGGCAAAAACATACAAATCAACCTCAGAGGAGCTGCTGAGTGAAGTGGACACTGTACTTCAGCACATTCCCTCTCTCCCATCTCACAGGTTGGTCTCTGCTGACGCAATGTACAAACGCGACTGGCATACATAACTCACTTAAATACAATATACAATAAGGTAAACACAGACCTGATATTCGGCTGCCTAGCAGTAACATTAGCTATCTGGCTTTCTTTTGCATTAGTCAGGCAGTGGGTAAATAAATAAATAAATAAATAAAAATAAAAACAGACCGCCCTCAAGCATTCACCTCAAAGTGCTTGTAGCTTTTCAAAAGCACCTCCCACCTTCAAGACACACCAGAAGGGAGTTTTCTTACCATCTTTCAGATCTTAGGTAAATCTCTCGAGACTACAGTGGCACTGCTGCAGGAGGTGCCCACTGCTCGCCCGTCTCCTGGGCCAGTTTGACCGCCACGGAGCGTCCTGCTGTAGAAACGCTGTGCAGACCTCACCTGCATGAACTGATGCTGCTGCTGCACAGACTAGCTATTTAATCAGCCGATGCTTTAGCTGCCTTTCCCACGTTTCTGTATTTTAATGTTTTACACCCATGTTAAAACCTTATTCTCTGCTCTTGTGTTTGGTGTCCGGTGTTGACCAGAGGAGGATGGTGTTCCTGCTTTGAGTCTTGGTTCCTCTCAAGGTTTCTTCCTCTTACTCTTAGGGAGTTTCTCCTGGCCACTGTCGCCATTAGCGGCACTCACTGGGGCTCAGACCTGAATTTTTATCTAAAGCTGCTTTGCAACAATGCCTGAAGTAAAAAGCGCTATATGAATAGACCTTGACTTGAGCCGAATAGACATGTTTACATTTTTTTCATTTTGGCCAAAGTTTCCCTTTAAAATGTCATTAATCATTCACACATTGTGATTCATGGATCTGTGGGCACTTTGTGTGCCAGTGGAGTATAGCATGAAGTAAGTTTTCACTACTGTGATATCATTAATTCGTCAACAGTGTTGGGACATTTACTCTAAAAAAAGTACCCCGTTATAAATGACTAATTACTCAAACTGTAATAGGACTCCTTCCTCATTACCTGGAAGAGGAATCGGTTCAAAAACTCATATCAAAATAAAATCTTTGAGAATAAAATGTAAAGTTTAGAAGTTGTTCCTAAAACTGTTCCTAAAGTTAAATCTAGTCTGGTCTGTTTAAGTAAGGTTGGGGTTGCAGTTCTTCAGCACGGGGATCTTTACCCTTTATCTTCAGTTTGATTTTAGCATGATTAGAAGCTTCCACAGATTTCTTGTCGAGTTATGACAGAATGGGACTGCTGCACCATTTAAGGTGGAATGGGAAATTTAAATGAGAAGCTGGTGACCAAGATGCCAACTTCAGCTTCACTGACTTTCCCAAGTCATTTGTCTCACACAAGCATCGTGTACATTTGAGAGTCTGACCGTCAGACACTGCTGGAATTTGGTAAATAAGTCATTCATGACATCAGTATCAGCTGTCCTGTTGCACTGACCAGGAGACCTCAACGTATAAATTGATAACAGTTCAAATTAAGCCATTGATTGTGAACAAATCACGTGAACAAGACGCAAATTCTCATAGCTTACAGAGGTGGCAGTGCCTTCAGTCAGATGGCCACAGCTGCCCATCAAAACACCAAAAATAAGCACTCTGTGGTTATTCCTGCTTTGTGTTTTCTAGGAATAAATGCCGTTTGGTGAAGTTGCTTCATTGTGAGCCTTAAGACCATGACAGCCATGCTATTTCAGCATAGGATAATGTATTTGTCAATGAACTAGGTCAGCTGTTGGAAGTCAGTCTACCTTGACGGAACTGTGTGGGCGGGAGCGGGACTGAAACATCACTGACTCAAGTGACTAAGTGGGGTAACGTCAGTTTGCATTGATTGTATGTTATCTATGATTTATTGAGGCACACCAATTAACAAGTTAGGGTAAAACTACCTTTAGAAGTATTGTATCCAGTAAACTGGGTAAACCGTTATACCGTCCACTACTACACATTACTGTAACAAGTTGTTTTGTACCGCATTACTTATCAACACTTACTGCTGTGGTCTGTGCTGCATTTGACCTCAGTACACACAAACACGCTCGTGCTCTCAGCCCATTCACCAGCATTAATCTAACCGGACACCTGACAAGACACTAAAAGCACACAGCCGCTAAAAAGCAACCGATCCAACTCCAAATCACAGTGACTGCTTTCCTGCTTCTGGAAGGAACAGAAATGATGCAGCTTTGATTGAGAGACAGACATGAGTCAGTAGAACCAGACACACAAACACCTGCTGACAGTTCACATCAGTGGACATGCACAGTCAGAGGGGAAGGGCTGGTCAGAGGACACTAGAGGCACTAAAACGTCCTGTCATCAAACGTAGGTTGTGTTTTCTTTAGTGCGTTTCATCAATTAATGGAGGACGAAGTTTGAGAGGGTTGCTAAGATACCAAAGCCAGGCCTACAAATAGTCAGCATCAACCTTTTACCACACTAATACAGCAACTTTAGTTTGGTTTGAACACTTCTAAATACATTTAAAGACGAATTCTCGTGAGTTTTCAAAATTTCTGCATAACTCAATGTTAAAAAAAGTCATTCAGGTTTGATTTGAAATGTTTCATTTAAATTTGCTTAGTTTCTTTACAGTGGTGATTACAGGAACCAGGGGGCTCAGTTTGTGTACCATCTAATCTACAATCCAATACTGGTAAATCTGAAAAAGTATGTTTCCTTTGGGTACTATTTTACCTTATAACATCCGGTACCCATATCTCCACCATTAATGTGTTAAAATGATATTTTAGGTCAATACCTTTTCACAATAGCCACGTTTACATGTAGCCTAATAATCAGTTAAAGATCTGACTAGTAGCTCAATTTGAATAGAATACATCCATGTAAACAAGTCAATCAGAATAGACTAGTCCGATTGAGGCCATTCGGAATACTGTTTCTATCTGATTGAATGAGGTGAGTAATCCTGTAAATAATTTGTTAAATAGAAGAATAATATCCATATATACGCCTGTATCTGATTACCATTCCCTATCGGAAAAGTTTAGGTCCAGGAAAGTTTAGATGTCTTCCGCTCGGCCTTCTTTAAGTGTGACGTGTAACATGTGAAGGACGTTTTCCTGAGTCTGTCACTAAAAACACAAGCACTGCTCACTGCTGCTCATCTCACTCTGACTGGACTCACATGATGCTGGTTGTCACAGTAACATCTACACTAAATGGTTCTCCACAAAATGTGCAGAATTTTGGATCTGTTTATGTGTAGCGAGCATGCAAACAGAGATTTTCTACCAGGTTGTTGAGTTGAGTTGAGATTAAACACTTCAGTCTTAATCTATAATCGGAATGTATTCAATCGTATTGGCACAAACACAGACGCTGTCTCAGGCATCAGGCAGCCTATTAATAACCATGTCATGAAAGAACTTTCTGGGGAAGCGTTAAGAGGGATTAAACACTTTGGACGTCTGGTTCCCATCACCACCACTGAACACAAACATCACATCAAACCACTCTATATGGCTTAGCTTATATACCTGCCCATTGGCTTCCATTTATGTTTATATTATAAGTTTTAACGTGTTTCTTGAATTCGTCCCAGAGTAAAAGTAAAGTGGACACTCATGATAGTACTATGGTGATGCCTGGACAGGATGTTAGCACAGATTTTGAGCTGTTTTACATGAATTCTACACGTTGGATACAAGTGTTGATGGAAGCATCTACAAATGTAATAGAACATATGACTATGAATATATAACCTAATGACGTATATATTAAAGAAAGTTTAAAAACAAGAAGGGACTTCATTTCATTTCAACGTTTCCACTGTGTGAGTACATATGTAGGCCTAAGCACAGTACTGTGCAACGTCAGAGACCACCCAGTTTATATTTTAGACATAAAATAATGCGCTTGAATCAGGAAGATGCAAACATGAATAAGTTTTCAAAACTGAAGTTTCAAAAATGATTAAAATGAATACAGATATGAGACTCCTAACAACAACCTGGAAGACCTGGTAGACACTGCAACCTTCCTCATCAGATAAGCAGCACTTAAAGCTGTCATCGTTGAGAGAGAGGAGAAAATCAAGCTGCTTCAGATCTGAAAACATCCACAGGTGTTTCTGTCCATCCTTCCACTGTGAGAAGACCACCCAGCTCTGTGGGTCTGAAAGGATGTGTAGCTGATCAAGAAGCACCTCACTGAGAAAAGGAGATGGACACATCAAACCAAGAAGCTGAACAATGGACTGACCACCCCAGAGTCCAGACCCCAACACCACTGAATGGGTTTGATTGCTTCAGAAAATGATGAACCAGGTTCTAAGACTGAACGTTGGAGGTGTGAAAAAACATCCCTGCAGATTTCTTAGAAAAACTGAAAGTGAGTGTCCTGAGAAGAACAGAAGCTATAATAAAAGTCAAGGGTGACACATTTAGTTGTTGAGGTCATTTTCAGTTCAATATTTACTTTGTACTTTTTTCCAGAAGCAAGAAAACAAATAATAATAGTCTCTGATTTTTGCACAGTACGGAATTTGTGAGACATTTTGATGACCAAAAGAGCACCAGAGTTCAGTGAAGTGTCCAGAAGTGCATGCAGAGAGTGAACAGGACCTGGACAGTGCAGAGGGTTAGTGGTCAATATTGTGCTCCACATAGGAAGAGACTAAACAACTAGAAAGAAGTGGACTTAACACTGGCCGAGGCGTGAAATTGAAAAGTAATATTCAAATATACAGCCATGCTGTGGAGTTTGAGTATTTGGAGCAGCGGGCCGCATTCTGGACCGTGCCGTTTGACCACAGTACCGGTGGCAGAAGGCCTCTGAAGGGAGAAGGAAAGAGACACAGGTGGAAGGAGAGGGGGAGGGATGGAGCTGTACATACATTTCCTCCATGGGCAGAATGCTTCAGATTATCCTTGGATCCACACTTTGATTGTACGTGACTGAAGTCCAGCTTCTTGTTTAAAATTTGAATCTAGAAAAATACAAAGACATGCGTGTCTCTTAATGACAATGGAAACACATCCAAGCTGTCCATGTATCAGTAATACATATCAGCGCTCTCAATGAGTAGATGGGCCACAGTAATAGAGGGGAAGGAGGGGGCTACGGGAGGAGAAGCAACACAGCGATAAACGCATCTACATCTCCGTGAAAAAAAGGTGAATGAAGTTCTGTGTTTGATGGATCCCGTTCCCACTGGGTAGAGAAAAAGCTTTCAAATTTTTAAATTAGTGCATTGAAATAATGACTTTTCTTCTAAAAACACTGACTTAGGACCTCAAACTAAGGCCTTATTTTCTCAAAACATGAATTAGTATCTTCAAATAATGCCTTATTGCCTCAAATAGACTTAGTGTTTTCCAATAATGACTCATTTTCTTGGAATATTGACTTAGTTTGTCAAATAAATAACCTCTTCTCTCAAAATACTGCCATAAAATCCCAAAAGAATTAAAAGATTATCCCAAAAATGATTTATTACGATTAAAAAATGACTGACTTAAAATTCAATAGCTCATTATTGAAAAAATAGACATACTGAATGTACTTGATTTAAATGAAAAGTGTATGTTATCATTTAATAAATGAAATATTTTACACCAACACAATTTCATCTTTCAGTTTACTTATTTTTTGACAAGAACTTTGTTGAAGCAGGGAAGCAGGGTGTGTTACAAGAGGGGCAGTCGTAAGCATCATGTCCCAGAGGCATTGCTACAGACAGAGACAAAGACCAGTGTACCAGAATGATGGGAAGAGGAAAGTGCGGAGAAGAGAAAGAAACTGCTCCTCCTCCATACACCTGCCGCTTCTTCTGGACTAATTAAGACGGCTGACAAAGAGACTAACGAGGCAAAATCAGTGGAAACACAAACACAATTAAAAGGCTCAGAACTCGAAAACACCCATTTGTTTCTACTGTGTGTTTGTGAAGCCTCTGTGTTCAACGCCGGAGTTCTGAGCCTTTTAATTGTTTGCTTTTCACCGATTTTGACCCCTGCTACTCTCTTTGTTTTGTCTGATTATGGATCTGCTTCTTTTCCTGCCCGTCTGTGTGTTGACCCCTGATTGCGACGACAACGAGTATCGGGAAGGCCTTAATGAAATGACTCTCATTACAGTGACTCTCACATACAATGAAGCAGAGTAAAAGGTACATCAGAGCTTGAGGCGCCTCCATTGTTGACTCCAGTGTCGTTTGTATTTGCTGTTAATGGCAGATTCAGTTAAAGGAAATGTGACCACACAAAGAGATCTCGGCCCACTTTCACGGATGTTATGTGGTGGGAAACAGTACAAAAGTACAGATAGTTCTTGGTTCAGATTTGTGACCATAACACTCTGTACTGCCCGGTGGAAAACCGGTATAATTTGCATAACAGTGGAATAAAGACAATAAAAACGAAACACCACGACTGATGTAGGCGCAGTTGACTCCAACTGTCTCACCACGACTTCTAATAATTACTCAGCAATGTCTATAAACTATTCAATGACTACTGTGAGGTCATGAGAGTGAAAGTTTAAGTCTCATACCCAGAGTTTAAGAGATTCAACAAACTAAGGGAGAATCTCACTGAGCAGCCTGATGCTCCTCCATCACCCATACAGCTGGACAGACAGTCTGGCTGTGGCCAGCAGATGCCCAGTCGCTCAGCCCAGAGTGTGTGCTGTGCCTGGTGTCACAGTCGATTAGGCTGTGTGTGTGAGCTCTGCACCACAGAGACACTTGCAGTCAGGCAGGGGTGAATGCGTATTTTGGGCCAGACAGCTTGAGACTGCTAGAAGACTTACGCAATGTCCTGCTTACCCCATGGCTGCCCTGTCCCACCATGACCCTCACAGAGAGTGCATCTCCATGCCGCAGTGAGGACTTTGGCTGCGTCAGGGTCAAAGGATCTGTAAAAACTACTTTTCTACAAACACCCATGACCTGGACTTGCTATTTTTCCTTACTTCACTGAAAAATAACAGTGAGAAATTTGGTAGCACTATTCTGAGCGGCGCTTTGTAGATGACTGATGAACTCTAAACAGATTATCAGCAACACATCATCAACATATCTGTGAGGTAGCAGTGGTGAAGCATCTGAATACACTTAAGTAAATATCTTGTACATCTGTTTTTAATACGTTACTTTCATTACACAAAACCTAAACCCAACCCTGGCCCCAGTCCTAATCCTCACCCTGGCCCTAATCCTAACCCTAACCTTAACCTCAACCCAAAACCTAATCCTCACCCTGGCCCTAATCCTAACCCTAACCTTAACCTCAACCCAAAACCTAAGCCTAATCTTAACCTAAACCCAAAACCTAATCCTAGCCTTCACACACTACCCCTAATCCTACCCCTCACCTTAACCTCAACCTAAAACCTAATCTTAATCCTCAACTCAGACCCTAATCCTAACCCTTGCCCTGGCCCTAATCCTAGCTCTAACCCTAACCTCAACCCAAAACCTAATCCTAACCCTCACCTTGGCCCTAATCCTAACTCTAACCCTAGCCTCAACCCAAAACCTAATCTTAACCCTCAACTCAGAACCTAATCCTAACCCTCGCCCTGGCCCTAATCCTAACTCTAACCCTAACCTCAACCCAAAACCTAATTCTAAGGCTCGCCCTGGCCCTAATCCTAACTCTAACCCTCGCCCTGGCCCTAATCCTAACTCTAACCCTAACCTCAACCCAAAACCTAATTCTAAGGCTCGCCCTGGCCCTAATCCTAACTCTAACCCTAACCTCAACCCAAAACCTAATTCTAACCCTCGCCCTGGCCCTAATCCTAACTCTAACCCTAACCTCAACCCAAAACCTAATTCTAACCCTCGCCCTGGCCCTAATCCTAACTCTAACCCTCACCCTGGCCCTAATCCTAACCCTCATATCCTGACCCTGAGAGTCTGTTGAGTGTTTGTTTCATCTATAAATATCTCTCAAAATAAAGTGTCACCACAGACACACAGCAGTTAACAGAAAGCGCACGTCATTCCATTTCCATGTATCTCCATTCATGATGGACAGACTGCCATGTGCGACAAAACTAAGCAAGAACATTAAAAAAGGTTCCTCCTCGAACGGCAGTGGTGAGCCGACTCAGAAGCCAAACTCCACCAAGCGCAACACACCACCATTAGCTTCCCTCCTCGCTCTCTGTGATCAGTGACCATGCAGCTTTTGTTGTCTGCTGTGCTCCACCAGAGCCCTTCTGGCTTACACGCTGTCTGAGTATGAGTTTTTGCGTGTCTGAGTGTGATTGGTTTCTCTGCGCCACCGCACCCCGGATGACCCCATGAGCCAGACATAAACATGTCACCTCCGTCACGCAGCCTGCAGACAGGCTGCTGCGCTGCGCTCTTACAAGCTGATTTCCACTGACAGAGCACTGTGTGTATGTCAGAACGTTTAGAGAGTTCAAGTTTATTCCGTACAGGGAGCCTCAGTCTATTAGCAAAACCCCTAAAATAGCTCGTAGTACATATGAGTGGAAATCTACACACATAGACAGGTGGCGAGTTAAAAAACGAAAGGAAAACCCAACATAAAGGCCCAATCCCATTTCATCCCTCGCCCCTGCCACTTAGCCCTACTCCTCCGTTTTGTGCGTTCACACCTAGTGGTGGGGAGTCCTGATTGCTGTTGAGATAGAGCTGTAGGGCGAAGTGTTAGGACTACATGGTCCTGCAACCTGAGGTTTTTCAGAGACACACTCCAAGCGGAGTGTTATGGAAAAAAAAAGAAAAACGGGCTAGATGGCTGCGCGAGAGACTGAAGAAACCCTCAAAAGTGAGCATTTTCTCTGTTAAAAAGTTACAAAAATCTTGTTTTATCTTCATTTTATGTTGTTTCAATGTATTATGGGCCTTTTCTCTGAAGGCGTATGATGTCCTAAATGTAACTAATGCCCAGTAGTGAGGAGCTGAACTTTCCCCTGCTCTGCGGTCACTGCAGACGGGCAGGGTCACCTACAGAGCAGCGCTGGTAGCTGCTAATGAAGTGATGCTCTTTTTTGTTTGAGGGTCTCATTTCATAGAGGAAGACTTCATCCGCTTCCCTTTGTAACTCAGCTCCAAGGGGCAAGGTGACACTCAAGAGGTGGGGTAAAAATAAGAACTGGGACTGGGCCAAAGTGTCTTAGTAAGGTGTTGGATCCTTACAAGCAACAAGAACAGCTTTAATACACCAATATGTATATATATATATATATATATATATATATATATATATATATATATATATATATATATATATATATAGCCTTCACACACTGCCCCTAATCCTAACCTTAACCTCAACCCAAAACCTAATCTTAACCCTCAAGTCAGAACCTAATCCTAACCCTTGCCCTGGCCCTCATCCTAACTCTAACCCTAACCTCAACCCATATATATATAAAATCTAAGAGTCTCTGGAACTGTACTGGAGAGCTAGAGGGTTAGAACACTCTTCCAAGAGATATTCCCTCAGCTGGTGATGTGATGATGGTGGTGGGCAGTGCTGTCTCACGTGCCAGTCCAAAATCTACTACAGATGTACAAGTGGCTTGAGATCTGATGTCTGAAGGGCCATACATCACCTTCACACATCAAACCATTCAGTAACCCCTCACGCCCTGTGAATGGGGGGGCACAGTGACCCCTTCCTTCTAAGGAGGACCCAAAACATGCCAGAAACCGCCAGACCCCCCTCACACTTTGGGTTAAACATTCAGGCCTGAACCATTCTTTTGGTGTGCATAATGTTTTTCATCCATCTGTATGTGTGTCTGTGCTTTACTGCCTGCAGTTCTTCTTATTCAATCTGCAGGACTTCATTTACATCAAAAGACAAAGAAACATTACAGCACATTCATTCTTAAACACCACCCCCAGTCTCCGTCCTTAAAACAAGACCGACCAAGATTAGAGACGTCTCCTAAACCCGTATTTAAAACCATGAGATGGGACACAGTGAAAGGACACATAGGGACACGAGGCAACATCAACACATTGACGAACAGCGAAGGACACTACAGATGGGACAGGAAGGACACAGAAACTATAAACTTGCCCTGGAACAAAGCAGAGGTGCGTTATAGAGATGCAGACGGAAGGAAAGATCTGCCTCGTTTCTGGCAAACACTAAAAAGGTCTCATATAAATTTTTTCTTGTATTTCACTGATTATTTTCTCTAAGGTTTGTTTGTAATGTTTGTTTGGTCTTATGTAACAAAATGTTAGGTTACACTTTATTTGAAGGTTACCTACATAAGGCATACCTGACATAAGATGTTTTATGAAATAAATGACATTGTACTGACATAATAAGAATAAACGTTGAACATATTTACAGCACTAAATATATTTATACCCCATACATAATTGCATCAATCATCTTATCCATGCCATGGAGCGAAGAGGGGGTGGTTTCCAGGCATATTTAACCTGATATCAGTACAATGTCGTCTTAGGAATGCTGACATAAATAGTTATGCATAACTTTTTAATATTTTTAATATTTTTAATAATGTTTTAAATATGTTTAGTGCTGTAAATATGTTCAACGTTTATTCTTATTATGTCAGTACAATGTCATTTATTTCATAAAACATCTTATGTCAGGTTGCGAGAACCGACATAAGCACTTAATAAATGTTCAAGTAGTGCTTCATAAACACATTATTCAATGCTTATGAATGCGTAATGAAGTCCTTATGTAGGTAGCCTTCAAATAAAGTGTTACCAAATGTTATAATGGAAGAGTCTCATTCCAAACTGCTCATAAAGGAAGTATTGACTGTAATATGGCATTGATAGTTCTTGTATGTGTAATGCTCAGTTCCAACAACAATAACATGGGGAAAAAAAGGAAAATTAATTAAATTAATTCATTAAAAAGTGGACTACAAGGCTTTTTGCAAAGAAACCCTTCAGTTTCTTTTATACATGACCATGTTCAACCTTTCTTTATCTCTTAGAAAAGATGAATTAAAATCAGGATCTTTATCCAGATTCTGGTCCTGGATTTGGTCATCAATGGTGAACATGGCTGTGGAGAAGGGGGCGTGACCGAGCGCCAAATGCAGGGCGGAGAAGCCGGTCGGGCTGAACCTGTGCCTTGTGTCTGCCAGCCTATTTATAGTCATCTCTTCCCTCAGTAGGTGGCAGAGCCCAGAGAGAGAAGGAGACCTGTGAAAGCTTGAGAGCCAAGCTGAATTGAGCTAAGCTAGAAAGAAAAAGAAAGAAAGGAAAAGAAATGAAAGGACTGAAAAGTCCCAGCGAGATGTCTGGCCTTACTTTGTGGGCTGAAAAGCAGAGTGTTTTTTGTGTTGCGTATAATAATAGTAAAAGACAGCTCTCCGTCTTCACACTGGCCCCCCGGCGTCTTTCCTCCACCCATCGTTAAAATTGTTACAACGGATAATCATTTTCATAAAGTTTGGCTGACCAGTGAATACAAAACCCAGGACCAGAAACTGGGCTAACTATCTTTAAGACTGATAAATGCAATAGACTGTTCTGAACACAGATGTTCATCTGATGTTGGGGTGGTCAACATCACTGCTGGACTGCATTCAGTGTCCGTTTAAGAAAGGTACTATCCAAAACGTACTATTTCAAAACTATTACACTCAGAAAGTGGGATAGGATCATAGAACGGAGAGAACGCAGTGATCCACGCTCGTGTTTGTGTGGTGTCTAGGTGTAGATATGGTCGAGTGGTTGGTGATTGCAATGGATAACACCTCTGCCTTCTATGCTGTAGACTGGGGTTCAATCCCCACCTGGATAAACACCCTACACTACGCCAATAAGAGTCCTTGGGCAAGACTCCTAACACCACCTTTGCCTACCTGTGTAAAAACGACCAAATTGTAAGTCGCTCTGGATAAGAGCGTCAGCCAAATGCCGTAATTGTTTTATATTAAGCTTATTTCATGTAATAGCCTATATGGGAGATCTTAATTTGATCTAGCAGTGTAGTCATTAAAAAATTTTAAGACAAAGCTGGTGAATAGGAAGCCACCGCCTTCAGCTTCATCCTTTTCACTGTGTTTTGAGGGGTTTATTTATTTTTTATGTGCATTAGGATTAGAAGTGATTCAAACCCTGATGAATTTGCTAATCTGTGGGATTATGTTTATACCAGAGTTTTCAACGTCAGGTGCAGATTGTACGCTCTCCTTCTGCTCCGGACAGCTTCCCAGCACGATCACAATTATTAAATAGAAATGAAGGCTACTGAGAACAGTCCACACAGCCTATATCAATCCATGTCTGAGGATTATAACAAAACAAATTTGGTGAAAATCGGTTGAGTGATAAGGAAATTGTCGTCGATCTACTTATGAGAACTCATCATCTCTCAGTGCTCATGTATTTGTTTACAAGCGGATCTTGACCAGTCCAACACGGTGGACATGCAGATGCATCACCTCAGATAGAGAAGAATAGACAATGCAGCATCTACGTATTAATATCTATGGTTAAGACTGGCTGCCATGTGCTACCATGTACTCATCTAAAATGCAGCCTGGGCTGAAAAGTACAGGACAAGACTGAAATCATCACAATCGTTCGGAAGGCTACAATGATGAATTCATATCATCCACTTAAACAGCTCAGCTACAGACTGCAGTAGCAACACTCTGCATCACTTCACTGAGAATGGGCAGGGCTAATATATGGCCTGTTAAACATTTAATCATGTTTATGTAATGTATGAAAGTTTATTATTACAACATGCATGGAAAATGTTCCATACAGGCCCTTTAACTGCTTCTGATATTGATCATACTACATGCACAAACTCTGTCCCTCGAACACGCCCTGAAACCTGCCCTGGAGGACGCAAACAACAATCAGAGGGGCGAGAAAGCAGCCGATCAGCCGACAGCAGCAGCAGGGGGCGGCGGCACTAGTGGTTAGACTTGCCTGGCCTCCTTTGGGCTGGTATTTGATGTTATCGGTGGAGCCAATCTTGGACTTGACGTTCTTGAGATCAGGCAGCGGCTGGTTGATGACGCGCAGCTGCTTGGGTGTGGTGGCGGGCGATTTCGGGGGCGTGCGGATGACAGCCACCTTCTTCTCCTGAGACAGCAGGCTGAGGGATTTGGGGGTGCCTGGGGTGCGGGGAGTCCCCGGGGTGCGGCAGGAGTAGCTGGGCGGAGTGCCGGGGGTGATGGCCGTGGAGCCCGGAGTACGGGGCGTGGAGGTTCCGCTACGGGCTGAACGGGAACGGGCTGACTCCGTACCTGCAGAGGGAGACGGTTGGATAGAAAGACAGAGTCCTTTTTCAGCTTTTTACTTTTGCTGGACAATTGAGTTGACAGCAGCAGCCAAAGTCAGTAGCATGGCAAAGTCACATTAAAGGAGACAATCAAAAATAATAAAAGTGAATAAATTATATTTAGAAATGAAAGTATAGGTAATGTACGAGCAGAAACTCATGAAACTTAGAGCTCGGAGAATAATGAGAAAAAGACATTAATTATTATATACATCGTCTATTTATTTATCTGTCTATCTATCCACACACACACACACACACACACACACACACACACACATTATATATATATATATAAAGGAAAAAATATCAGTGGTTTTGGACAATGTTCTGGACATTAAAATCAAACAGACATGGTATGTTTACAGCTTTCAAACATACACCAGAAATGAAAAAAAATAAAAGAAGTAAATAAGCAAACTGAAAAATACACATGATGTGGACACGAAACAAAACCAGAACACAACAGAAGTTAAAAAATGACCAAACAAGAAAACACCACATTACACGTGGACACCAGTGGTGGTGGATGGTAATGCAGGCACGATGGAGAGGGGCTGGGTAAAAACAGAGGGTCTAACCTGTCATACTGGGGGACCTGCCTGTCCTGTGCTCCGCTCTGACCTCAGTGCGGAAGGCTATAGTATAGGAGAGGAAAGGGAGCAGGGCAGCGGGGGTGGGGGGGGTCAAAAGACGGGTTAAAGGAATAGTTGGGCTCAAAATCCAGTTCACAATCTTTCCCCCCTTATACCCAAACACAGTCCTCAGCCAAGGCATGTCTGGTGTCTGAAGTTGCCTATTTAGTTTTACACTGGTGTGTTGAGTCTAATGTAGCTAAGCTAAGTACTGGAAGCTAATGTTGCACCAATTAGCACCAAGCAAATTCCTAAATCATCACACATTTGCATCAAACTGTGTTGAGCTGTTGTGAAATCTCTAATAGACTTGATTGTGTGGTTTTGGACACTGTAACACTATAAATATCACAGATAAAAAACGGTAGTAACAGCCAAACTGAAGCCTGGGTTTCGTCTGAACTGCTGCCCATTTGTTATTTGGGGTAAAGGGAAGTCTCCCGATTGTGCCCTTTATCTGTTACAGTGGTGGAACATTTTCAATCCCGTTGGTTCAATCAGCTCACAGTAGTCAAACACAATCAAACTCTCAAACTTTCTTTACTTTCAATGTAACTTAATTTAAAAACATGTTATTCTAAGCAGTTTTGGAGCACTTGCACTGGTCCAATCATCATGAAATATTCACACAATGTAAAGGACATCTGCTGAGCTCAAAGGATGCAGAAAAGTTAAAAAAGGCAAAAAATAGAGATGCGTTTTTCATTGGCCTGCGACAATATGCTGTGTAATATATATTCTATATATACAACATACAGTACTGCGCGGAGGGCTTAGGCACCCAACATACATTTTCAAGATCTATTTATTTGTCTAGTTTGTATTTATTTGCTGAGAAACGTGTTAATATTTGAATGAACTAAATTTATAGAATATGAATAAATAATTATATATATATATATATATATATATATATATATATATATATATATATATTTTTTTTTTTTTTTTTTACCATTACCAAAACCAGCTCCTGGTTTGACCAATCAGTGCTTTAGTAAATTGAGCTCATGATGTAACTGATGATATTAACGAGTCTCTGTGGCGGCTGTGAAGGTGTCAAGGAAAAATATGGACCCGAGAAATTCTTGTTACTTTTTATTGTTTTCATGTTTGTTTGAATTATGAATACGACTTTATTCTAATGTATATTGTGATAAACTCACTGCTGAGGTAGACTGAGGTAGAAAATTTGCTTAGATGCCTAAAACTTTCACACAGTACTGTATGTTGTATAACATTTTGTTACTGGATATTAAGAGCATAGACTAGTCGACCAGTCAACTGATAAATCCACTAGTTGGTGCGGATTAGTTAAATAAAGTGGTGGTATAACTCCAGGCAGGAGGAGAGAAATCACACACTTAGTACTTCATTAGTGTAGAAAGATGAAACCAGTTCCACTGCAAGCTATAAAACACTGAGCTGAAATTCAGGCTCGTAAGCCAAATCGGGTAGTTTTCATGAGTCACAGGCTCTGATAGGAATAGGCCATGAAGATTTACCATGATGAGTAAAACAAACTGGTGTCAGATAAAGTGGAGAAGTAGTTGGCAAATGCACAGCACTCTTACTTATGAACGGTTTCAAGCAAAATATGCGAATAACTTCTTAAAAAGGGACAGCATGAATATTTTCTGGCTCAGCAACTGTATCTATAGAGGTCTATGGAGACGTAACTGCTTGCTACTAACATTTAGTTTGATGAACAATAGTTTACGACACTTTAAAATCTTAGTAAGAGGCACGTTTCTGAGAGCTGTGGTGATTTTAGTGTGCAGTTTACATCAGACTGTCCATTCACTAATGTGAGGAGAGGGTCTGAGGCTGAAACTTACTGAAATACAACAAAAAACTCCTCAGCAATGCACAACTCATTTTTCACAGACACCCAGAACAATCATAGTTTTCAAATTTTACAGCTAGTCAACCAGCTGATCACTGTTTTAAAAGACTAATCATCTAGTCAAAATTAATAGTTGTGCAACCGCTACCAAACAAATACTACATGGCCAAACGTATATGGATCCCTGACTATCACACCTACATGAGTTTTTTTTGGACATCCTATTCCCACTGTGGCTTTCCACAAGATTTTGGAGTGTGTCTGTGGGAATCTGTGCCCATTCATTCAGTCAAAAGAGTAATTGCGAGATCAGGCACCGAGGTTGGACGAGAGGGCCTGGCTCACGATCGACGTTACAATTCATCCCAAAAGTGTTCAGTGGGGTTGAGGTCAGGGCTCTGGAGTTCCACACCAAACTCGTCAAAAAATGTCTATGGTGCGCACTTTGTACACGGGCAGAGTGATGAAAAGGCCTTCCTCACAAAGTTGGAGGCAGATAATTGTCCAAAATGTGTTGTGTGTGCTGTAGCTTTAACATTACCCTTCACTGGAACTTCAGAGCTGAGCCCAAACCCTTAAAAACCCCAGCCCATTATTCCTCCTCCACCAAACTTTACAGTAAGTAAACCCACATTTGCATATCAGACTGCCAGACAGTCAGGCGTGATTCATTACTCCAGAGAAGGCTTCCACTGCTCCAGAGTCCAGTTGTGGCGCATTACACCACTTCAGCCAAGACTTGGCATTGCTCATAGTGATCTCAGCCTTGTGTGCAGTTGCTTGGCTATGGAAACCCATTTCATGAAGCTCCCGGCGCATAGTTCCTGTGCTGATATTGCTTCTAGAAGCAGTTTGGAGCTCTGTAGTGAGTGACACAACAGAAGATTGCTGTGTGCTTCAGCACTTGCAGTCCAGCTACTGCTTTGTGGCAAAGCACTTACGATTGACTAGGGTAGACCCAGCAGGGCAGATATTTCATGAACTGACTTGTGGCAAAGGTAACCTCCTATGTTCAAAGGTAACCTCCTATGTCATGTTCAAAGTCACTGAGTTCTCTCATGTGTGTCTATGGAGATTGCATGGCTATGTGCTTGATTGTGTACCCCTGTTAGCAATGGGTGGCTGAAACACCTGAACACAGTAAGGCAGAGAGGTGTCCACATACTTTTAGCCACATAGTGTAAACCCTATAATGAGAAAACAAGGGAATGTGTGCAAATACCAAAACATTACTTAGTGGTGGGAAAACCCATACGCGCTTGTCTTACATGTGGGCCTGCGAGGTGCTGTGGATCCAGAGCTAGTGATGGAAGTGGAGCTCTCCTCGTGTTCGGCAGGGTGCGAGCGGCGGGTCAGGATGGACGCTGGCCGAGGCAGAGATGACCTCTTCTCCGGGCTCCGTGAACCTCCATCCTGAGCAAAACAACAGCAGCCAGTTCGCAAGTCACAGATCAGTTTACGCTCTGACCACAACATATAAGCACACTGCTGGCCACAGCAATCACACAGCTACAGCGTAACCAGCTCAAGATGGATAAGTATGCTTGGTTAAACTATACACTGCACTCCTGCACCTCTGGACAGGGGCTCTGTTTATAAAGACTGTCATCTGAGCAGCTATTACGGAGACTAAATTAAGAAATGTGCTCCTTCCTTCGTTTCCAAATTTCCAGACAAACCACTGCCCATGAGCAATGAAGCTAAACGTCTGGTTCTTATCATCCATGAATAACAGTTTATGCACTGAGCTGCTGGAATCCTGCTCTTCTCAGGGATTCTTGCCTTCAGATCATTGTCTGTATTTATCCCTTAAATGCAAGTGTTTTGCCAACCATTCGTACACAGATCGTTAGCCATTCAGCACTTACATGTTTACGCATTATCGGAATGTACGATCTTACGCAAATGTTTTGGCACCCCTGGTCGAATGATATTTTTGTACTGATTTTCTAAGTGAAAATAATGGAGCGCATCCTCATCAGGAAACGCTGCTGATTTTAACATACTGGGGGAAAAGTGGAATGTCCAAATTTGCACACGTTATAATTTATGCTTTTTTCAATATGTTCAGCAAATATATACCAATTGTGGAACAATATTTGCAGAAATATACAATATTTAGCCCTTGTGTGGTGTTGATGTGTTTGTGACTCAGTGGTCTGCTGGACGCACCGCATTACTGTTTTTTAGATAGAGTGTTGTAACCGAAGGTACGCAATTAAAAAACAAAAAAAAACGTACACAAAAATCTCCTTAAATCTCCAAAAATCTTCCAAAATGTAGCTAATCAATCAGGACATGCTTGATGTCTGAAATTTGCTTTGTTAGTTTTAGGGCTGGAGCTATGAGGCTAATAGCTAAAACGTAATGGAAGCCTGTGGCTACTTTAGTATAAAGTAAACTTTACAAGTAAAACAACACACATTTTCCACAAACAGCACCAAGTTCATGACATTTAGTGCGATGACTGAGTTCTGACTGGGAAAAAAAACAAAGAAAATGGGAATTCACACTAGGCAGACATCATCAACTCTGAGTTCATCACTTCAACATGCCTGCTTACACCGTCAGCAGTAGTAAAGCAACACTTCTCTACATTTAAATGTAATTATAGTAGTAATTTAGTAATTTATAGTAGTAAATTTCTTTAGATCAATCAGCACAGACGCTGCAGTTTGTTAAATCTATAACACTGACCATAGAGAAAGTAAATCCATCATAAACTATAAAGTTATCACTTATATCACTTACCTGTCTGGCTAGCTGGTTGCTAACAATACTTACTTTCATTGAGTTATTCACGTTCACTAATATGTAGCTTGAACCCTTGGTGGTCCAAAATGACATCATTCTGAACTTCCCACCTCCAAGTTTAGTCAAACGCAGCAAGATTCTGCTACTTGTTAGCTACACTACTAATTTACTGATGGGACGGGTTAAAGGGACAATTGTGTAAAAGTGCATTGGCACTTTCTTACCTCGCTTAATATCTAAGTCATGTGCACCAGCGAAGGAGGGGTGGGGCTCAATGGGATCCGCCCCCACCATCGGCCTTGTTTTATACAACCTTCTATTTAATATGTAAGAATGAAATAGGAACATTTAATAGTTACAATTTCACTTGGAAGAGTTCAATTCAAACATGCAAAAATGATGAAATTATAAAAATGTAATGTTAGAATATCCAAAATTCCAAAAATTGTATTTGTTTTACATTTCTTATTTATTTTTTCTTAAGCATTTATAACATTTTACTTGTTTATATTGCATTTCTGAACCCCTGTTAACTCAAACACAGCACAAGTTTCCATTACCTGTTCGCTACATTAACCTCGTAGCTCCAGTGCAAATCTAAGGCTGCGAACTTCACACATTGAACATGTTTTTGCTGACTGACTAAAGGTGACTGCATAAGGGCACTGTGTTTTGGTCATTTTAAGGGTTAAATTGTCCACTTTGGTGTGAGTTTATATTGAGCAGTTATCGCTGCGGCCCTTTCTTACCTTGCCTAAATGCCTGTTAAGTAAGGCAGAGTCATGCGGGCCTGCGGAAGAGGGGCGGGGCTCGGTGGGATCCGCCCCCACCATCGGCCTCTTTTTATTGAGGGAGCCGGCAGAGTTGGGGCGGGGTGGAAGAAGAGCCGACGCCCGCATTTTAGAGGTGGGTATCTTTGTTAGTGATGTTGGGCTGGGGGTCTGCGATGATGGAATGATGGATGGAAGATGCCAGTTTTTTCATGCAAAAAAAAATGAAAGAAATAAAATAAAATAAAAAAGGAAAACAGACACAATTAAGTGAGAATGGGTTATAACAAAACCAAAAGAGAGTAAATCTCAGTGACATCAATGAAAAAATAATCAACACAGAACAATATGGTTCTGCATGCACAGTGATCTGGGTGGAGAACGTATTCAACTCAATTCAGGGTCACAGTCTATCTAAGGAAGCTGTTCAGTGTGAAGTAATATTAATCTCTGTTGATTAAAGAAAGCTAATTTTGTGGATTAGAGGGGGATTTACAAACATTTCAGAGTTGCTAAAGGTGCGGCTCCGCTGTTCTACTGGATTTAGCAACAAAGTAGGCAGGAAACACAAACAGCAAAGCAAGCGTGGCATTTGGAGCGAGCAGGAGCAAATTTGCATTTGCAGAAAATAACAGCAAATACGTGAACAAGTAGGTCTGAATTGAAAAGTCAGGGGTCTTTAGTGGCAGTGAGGGCAGCAGAATAAATACTGGGGGCAGCAGAATAAATACCACAGCTGTGTTAATACACAGGCATGGAAAACAAGGGGAAAGTAGACAAGAGCAACCTGGAAAATGCAGAAAATGGCAGGTCAGTGGAAGCCTGGAGTCTCATTTATCAAACATTTGTTCACAGTCAGCTCATTTCCATAAAGATAAGCCTCAAATAGCGATATATGATAAACAGTTTCCCTTTAAAATTCCCCAAGTAGCCCACGAAACAAAGCTGAATTGAAGTGGTGCATGGAAAAATACAACTTCCCATTTAAAATGTAAAAACTGAATACGAGCTACGTTTTAATAATTCAAATTTCACTTGAAAGTGTTCCATTCGAACAAGTTAAAAAATATAATAACATTTATTTAGTGCTGGAACGTAATTCTGACAAGCTAAATTAAACTTGGCATGTCAGACTTCTCATATTCATATTTATTTCTATGAGCCTTTACAGTTTGTTGCAGGATTTCTGAAGAAAAAAAGTTTTAAAACAACTCAAATGTGACAAATCTTCAAGCGGAGCCATCACAATCAATCTGTAGATCCGCCCCTTTCAGATGATTTTTTGATTTCATTATTTTAAGTGGTCATCTCTGTTATCCGCACATTCTACATCTAAACACTGTAAATGGTGGAACAGGTTAGCAGCTGATTAACTTTGTTAATCAGAGTATTTATTTGGCCGCTCGGCACCACATTAAGTAAATTTTATGTTGAGCGACGAAACATTTTTCATAGTATGAGCTCAAGTCACCAGTCGTTCAGTCTGTTATGTTAAAATAGCTGGTAATAAATGGGGGTTTGTGCATGTCATAATAGGTTTACCAGTAATTACACGTTTCTACCACTGGGGGCTTCTGCACGTGCATTATACCCATAAAAATGGCTCATATGTGAGGTTTAGACACAAAACAGTGAATACGCATGGTTGATAAATGGCATCTCACACCCCCTGGGGTATAAGGGTGAAGAGCACCCCATGCAAGTCAGCAGCAGTGGTGAAATGAGTGGGAAATGCACAGATGATGAAAATGACAGGATGACGTGCTTCACTTTCTTCACTTCTGTACAGTTGGCAAGACTGTAGGGTTACAGTGCGTAAACTTACATGACACCTACAAAACTCCTTCATGACAGCAGATAAACACTTATAGTCATTTAAAAATACTTACTCTGTCTGTCAAGGTGGCATTTACCAATTCTAATATCAAGCTGGTATAACATGTCAGGTTGTGTCACTTTCTGGGTTGCACTGTGCAGCCCGTTGTATGTTACAGTGACATTACACTGATAACATGACGCAGCTTGCCATATCAAGCTGAAAGGGCTCTGTGGCTTTTAGTTACATTCAATTTCTTGTTGCCATTTTTAAGGTTTAAGCCATCACATCATCAGCATTAGGTCACAGTGATAGACACTAAGCTACACTATACTGGCAAAAGTATTCGCTCGTCTGCCTTCACACGCATATCCGATCTGATCAGGTTTAATCTGATGTCAGCCCACCCTTTGCAGCTATAACAGCTTCAACTCTTCTGGGAAGGCTTTCCACAAGGGTTAGGAGTGTGTTTATGGGAATTGTTTACCGTTCTTCCAGAAGTGCATTTGCGAGGTCAGACACTGATGTTGGACGAGAAACTCTAGAGTCCAGTGGCGGCGCTTTACACCACTGCATTCCATGCTTTGCATTGCGCTTGGTGATGTAAGGCTTGGATGCAGCTGCTCGGCCATGGAAACCCATTCGATGAAGCTCTCTACGCTGTTCTTGAGCTGATCTGAAGGCCACATGAAGTTTGGAGGTCTGTAGCAATAGACTCAGCGCACTATGCCCCTAAGCGTCCACTGACCCCACTCTGTCATTTTACGTGACCGACCACTTCGTGGCTGAGTTGCTGTCGTTCCCAATTGTTTCCACTCTGTTATAATCTGTGGAATATTTAGTAGTGAGGAAATTTCACGACTGGACTTGCTGCACAGGTGGCGTCCGATCACGGTACCACGCTGGAATTCACTGAGCTCCTGAGAGCGACCCATTCTTTCACTAATGTCTGTAGAAGCAGTCTGCAGGCCTAGGGGCTCGGCTTTATACACCTGTGGCCATGGAAGTGATTGGAACACCTGAATTCACGTATTTGGATGGGTGAGTGAAAACTTTTTGCAATATAGTGTACAAAGTGAGTTGCTATAACATGCTATGTCATTTCAAATGTTCATGAAACTCAAGATTTTTGTCAATCCAGTTGAACGCATTCTGATTATAGATAAAGACTGAGGTGTTTATATCTCACTTCAACACTCCAATAGAAAATCTCAGTTTACATGCTCCCTACAAGTAATCCAACCCAACATGATGTGCACACTTAGTGTAGACGCTACCACGACAACGAGCATCATGTGAGCCCAGTCAGAGTGAGACTATCTATGACATGATTATCTCATCAATGTCTGGCTAATTTTTTGACCATTTCCACACCTTAGTAAATTGTGGCCACTCATTATAGTCATCAAGAAGGGATGTCACCCGTGGAGTTCCCCATGAGACAGATTAAAAGAGGCTGCACTGGACATGTACTACGTCTTAGTGCTTAATTCAACATTTTTGTTTGGACTGCTGATGCGGTTGGTGCAGGGATACTTACAGATGCCCTGTCCCTGGAGTGCCTCACAGCACTGAGGGGCTGTCGTCCATCTGCTGACACTGCAGCGAGAGGGGGAGGGGGGAGAGAGCGAGAGAGAGAGAGAGCGAGAGAGAGAGAGATACAAACAACTGTGTAAAATTAAAGGCATATAGACAAACACATGCTCCATCTCTGTCTCACACAACCACCTACGTATGTGCGCCTCAGCATGCACACTGTACACTGACACATCTACAGTGTAAAGCTGGTGCACTTCAAACAAGTTTCCCAGTTTATACTACAGCAGAATTTCCTGTAGACTCCCAAAGCGCCGGTAATGAGCCCTTAAGCATATTTATAAATACATGAGACGGGAGCTATGATACAGTATTAATAAGGTTATTGAAATCCTCAGAATGGAAATGCGTGCAGCCCACAACTGCACAGTTTTAGAAACAAGAAACTGCTTTGAAGTTATCTGGCACGGAATAATGCAGCCTTTGAAAATGACTCTCATTACATAAGAGGTTTTTCAGTAACTTCTAATTGGGCCATCGCAGTAATTTACTGGGATCCGAACATGAATTCAAACACGCTTCACAGAGAGGGAAGGATGACGATGGGGAGTCTCTCTCTCTCTCTCTCATTTATCCTGTTCTCTCTCTTCTTTTTCCTGGTCTCTCTCTCTCTCTCTTCTTTTTCCTGTTCTCTCTCTCCCTATCCTTTTTCCTATAATCCTTTCTTTTTCTCCTGCTTTTTACTGTTCTTTCCTTTATTTTTTGGTCACTTCTCTCTCTTTCTCCTTTCCTCCGTCTCCTTCTCTCCGTCCTTCCTGCTCATTTTATTTCTAAATTTTCAGTTCACCTCTCTCATTCATTCGTTCTCTCTCTTATCCTGCTCTCTCACTCTTTCTCTCCTTGTGTGTCTCTCACTCTTTCTTTCCTGCATTTTCTCTTACTTTCTTTGTTGTACACTATTCTCTCTCAGTATGCTTCTCTGCTTTACCTGCTCTCTCTCTCTCTCTCTCTCATACCCTTTCTCTTATCATGCTCTCTCTCAATTTCTTGTTCATTTCTCTCTCTCTCACCCTTTCTCTTTCTCTTTCTCTCCATCCTTCCTGCTCTTTCTATTTCTTTAATTCTCTCTTACTTATGTTCCTGTTCACCCTCCCTCTCTCTCTCTCTCTCTCTCTCTCTCTCTCTCTTTCTCTCTCTGCCAGTAGGAGGCCTCATTGTCTCACAGCATGTTGGAGAGCAAACTAAACCACCAGTTGCCTGGCAACCACTGCAGAGCTCCTTCAAGTCTAGAGTGAGTCTTCCGCAGGTATCGCGACACAAAGTTGAGGTAACGTTCCTTTAGAGTAACAGACCCTTCACCTCTCCCAGTCTCGCTAAAGCAGACTCACAGACACTCGCTCTCATCCAGGACATGACACCTCACGCTCACAGGATGCAGAACGGCACTTGCAAAATGCAAAAAGAAGCAAAATAATTGCCCAGCTTCACTTCGGGTCGTTGCCACCGTTAACAAAAGCAGGAACGAGAAGCCGATTCCAGCACAAAGACTGAGATGAAGAAATCAAAACAGCAGATAAACTGAGAGAGCATGGAGAAAAAAACAGAGCACAGTGAAGCACATTTCAAAAAGAATTTAAAATGACATCTTCAATCAAAACAACAACAAAAAAACAACCAAACAAAAACACCAACACCACAGCAGCATCATTCATAAACAAAACCGAGGAAACAATAATTTAGCAATAAAAGTCAGTGAATCTTAAAGCAAACAAACGGAAAAACAACACACTGAACGTCACATGCCAAAGTACATTTGCCAGCCACATTGCAAGCAGCCTCCCTGGGACTGTGTGATCACCTGTGGGTTTCCGCTTAGCACAGACGTGGTGTTGGGTAGGTCTAGGGTGCCTTACGGCGGCCTTTAAAACACTCTTCCGGGAGGGAGAGCGGCTCTGATTTTCAGATTTTTTTGTGAGATCAACCTTCTTAATCACAGCTACAAGAGGGAAACACAGAATCAGGGAAAGAGAAAGGAACAGCAGGATTCACAGGATTCAGGGAAAGGGGTTCAGCATGATATAGATATCCCTGAGAAGAGACACTGTTAGGAAAATATAGAAAGAAAAAGCAGACTGAATTGTAGACAAAAAAAATGCTAAAGCTGATAAGCTTCAACAAATTAAGGCGGGGAAATCTATATCATTTGGTGCGTATTTGGAAAGTTATAGGAAAGTTTTATAAACAGCCACAAAAATCTTAATAATAAGAGGTAATGACACCGTTTTGGCAAATACTTTGCCAAAGTGCACAGTCATTTCTGCATCAGAAACCTTTTTTCTTCTTCATCTCCTCTTTTTGGACTGGCACAGGCTCCTTCCGCACAGGCTTGCGTTCCGGGGTGGAGACTCTTCCTTTAGGCCTGCCTCCTTTAGCCTTCTGCTTGACTGGCTTCTCAGCAGGAGGCTTCTTAGCAGGGCTTGCCATCATGGGAGGAGGCTCGATTTTCTCTGTAGCCATGCTCTTATCATCATCTGCTGTATACAGAAGATAAAAGCTGAGATGATGACCAGGAGGAATTTCAGCTGGTAAATTATAATTAATACACAGTCATTAATACACAGTCAATAAATTATTGGCCACAAGGTTTGATCTCTACTTTTCAAATATGAGGCGCTGGTGATATTAAAGGAATAATTTGGCAAAAAACCTAATTTAGCCAAATTTCTCCTTGCCCCAGATGTCAGCCAAGACAAGTTTGGATTCCCAATTTTGCTTCTTTAGCTTGGAACTGGAGCTAACTGGAGCTAACTGGAGCTAAGGCTAACCTTGCTATCAAACACTAGAACTCAATGGTCACCCAAATATATCAAATCGTGTTTGTTAAAATACATCCCGAGCACATCTTTTGAACTCTTTCAACTGCATCTAGCTCTTAATACATGTTGTGCAGACTTGCTAAATTGGGTTAAGAGCACTGTATGACTTATTGTGAGCTATAATAATGCCATAGGCAGCCAATTCAGACAACACCATGACTGAGACTCACAGCACTCCTGAGATGGTTTGTAATTACAGATCCAGATGTCTAAAGTGGCTGCTGGCAGTTTTGTTCTTTATTAATAACTCACAGTCAAGTCAGTCACCCTATGCTTTAAACCACATCGACAAGTCGACACAACCTTATTGAAGACCTATTGGCAGTTTAGGCAGGCGGCTGAAAGCAGTTTTGGTCATGTTTTCTTACAGGAACCATTTGGACTAGTTGGGTAACTCTTCTGATGTAGTGTTTGTTAGCAATGTTGGCCTCACAACTCTTGGCCACTTCATCATATTTTGGTTAAGTGGAAAACTATGTTAATTCAATGTTTTTGCCAAACCTTTTAATATAGCTTGTTTAATGTTATACAGCTTTCTCAGTTATTAAGAAATAACCAACCACTGTGTTCGTAATTCTGGACATATTTAATATTTCTTCATTTTTTATAGCTTCCTACCAATTAGTAGTTTTGTGGGGAAAGCATGGATCTTGTAACAAGAATACGTGTCTGGGGACAACTTGTTAAACTCTTGGTTCTGGATTGTGGCAAACTCTCCTTGATTGTGGCAAACATCCCTGACAAAGCGACTAAAATAAGTTCGGTTGCAAAATGCTTTCTTTTATTTCCTTGTAAGAGGAAATGTTTATTTTTACATGTCATGCGTTCATCATATGTGTTATTTATATATGACAATCACCTACAAGTGTCATTGAAGTATTTTGAGGAAACTTTTCCATCCATGGGGTAACGACAGGCTTGTTATTGATAAGTATCCTATCACTCTCCTAGTTTGATTTTCACCATCATAAGGAATTAGATTGGTTTAGAAATTTTACATCCAGCTTGTTCCCACCCACATAAGTTCCCACCAAACCCAAATTTGTCCCAAATTGTCTCACTGTTCTGAGACATTCTTGTTACGAGATCCCATCTGGCCCTGCGAGACTTACAGATTAAATTTTTTGAATGTAAAACAATCACAAGAGCTTTTGGCTGTTAAGATGTATATAATTGATAACTATCAAAAGTAAATACTTATAAATGAATTCATTGTAAAATGATAACTCATACTTTGATCTACTCCCTCAAATGCCAAAATAAAAAGTACAAAGGAAAGACAAGGAAAAAGGAATCACCTTGAGTGTCCACCCAGGAGCTGTCCAAAATGGAGTCATCAATGGTGGTCTCATCCTTGTAGTCATCATAGCTCTCGGTGGGCCCCTCACTCTCTGGCTCCTCCTTAGGAGGGCACACAGGGGCCTGAACAGCCTCTGGGACATCTGGGACATCCGGGACTTCCTCAAGACTAGCAGCCTCCATTTCTGCTTCTTGGGCCATTTCCACAGATTCTTCTTCATCCTCTTCCTCTTGGAGCAGCTGAGGCAGCTCTTCCTCAGGGGGAGCAGAGAATCGTACACTGTGACCAGGTTCCTCTCGTTCATCAATGGTCTGCACCACTGTAATGAAGTCATCTTCCACTGTGACAACAGATTCAATTGCAGCTCTAGGCTCTGTGGTTTCTTCTACTGGTGCTCCTGCCCCTTTCAATTCCTCTTGCTCTTTCTCTTCAACTTTCTCCTCAACCTCTTCCTTGACAAGTTCCATTTCAACATGCTCTGTTTCAATCTTTTCTGCCTCAGCCTTTTCTGTCTCAATCTTTTCTGTCTCAGCCTTCGCTGTCTCAGTCTTTTCTGCCTCAGCCTTTTCTGTCTCAATCTTTTCTGTCTCAGCCTTCGCTGTCTCAGTCTTTTCTGCCTCAGCCTTTTCTGTCTCAATCTTTTCGGTCTCAGCCTTCGCTGTCTCAATCTTTTCTGTCTCAATCTTTTCTGTCTCAATCTTTTCTGCCTCAGCCTTCTCTGTCTCAATCTTTTCTGCCTCAGCCTTCTCCGTCTCAATCTTTTCTGCCTCAGCCTTCTCCGTCTCAATCTTTTCTGTCTCAGCCTTCTCCGTCTCAATCTTTTCTTTCTCAGCCTTCTCCGTCTCAATCATTTCTTTCTCAGTCTTTTCTGTCTCAATCTTTTCTTTCTCAGTCTTTTCTGTCTCAATCTTTTCTTTCTCAGTCTTTTCTGTCTCAATCTTCTCTGTTACGTCCTCTGTTTCAACCTTCTTTGGTATCAAATCTGAAGGTTCAACTATTTTTGCTTCCTCTATGAACTCTTCAGGCTCCTCAGCTAGTTCTACTTCTTCTGCACCTTGTGCCACTGTGCTAGAAATGGGAGTCTCCTCTGCTTTTGCAAGATCTGGCTGTGTTTCTTCCTCAACAGCAATCTCTTTCTCTTTAACAGGTTCTTCTAAGGGTTTCTTCTCTTCAGTGGGCTTCTCAAAAGATCCAGCAGGAGACAACTTTGCAGGCTCTGATTTCAGAGCCTCAATTTCTTCTACTAGTTTAGGTTTCTCTGTGACAACCTGAACTTTCTCCTCCTCTGGAGCGCTCTCCACTGATGATGCTGGGGATGGTTTCACTGGTCTAGCAATCCTGTCCTTAGCCACTCCAGTGAGCTGGTACACATCCTCAGCATCGATCTCCTCATAGGCCTCCTGGTGCACCAAATCTGGCTTATTCTTCACTTTCTCTCTCAGCTCCTGGAGCTCCCGCTCCTCTTCTACACTCAAAGGCCTGTCTTCCATTTCTAACTTGCGGATTTGCCTCTCATAATCAGCTATTTCAGCCTCTTGTTCAGCTGCAAGTTTGGCCTCTGCATCAAGACCAGGCTTTGCTCCTTCCAAGGTAACTGTCACAGTTGGAGTAATAAGTATTTCTCCTTGTTTGTCTGGCTTCTCTGCCTCAATGTCATCTTTCTGGCCCTGTTCCTTTCTTGTATCCTTCTCTTCCTTTGGTTCTGGGGTAATTTCCTCTTTCACATCTTTAGAAGATGGACTCTCCTGTCCACTTGCAGCTGGACTTGGCTCCTTCTCCTCAGATATCATTGTGTTGAAGATTTGGGTTGGTGGGGAATCCATTGGACTGTGCACATCTGCAGGAGATGGCATGGGACCTGAGTACTCGCTGAAAACACAGTATCCCTGCTCCTCCAACTGACTTTCACTTTTTGCAATTCTGTGGCTCTGGTCACCCTGAAACAAATGAGCTAAAGAGTCACTCACAAGGGCTGGCATATCTGCAGGGACAGATTTCCTCCTCATAATCTCAGGGTCATTGTTCTCAGTCATCAGCCTTGACCGAGTACCTGCCAAGTCCAGCATTTCAGGCAGGTCTGGAGCCATGATAGCGCCATTTTTATAGTAGTACTTTGAGGGGAAGGGAGACTCTGGGGACTCAGCCTGTGGACTTGTGGTCCTGACATCAGTCACTGTCTCATGGGGTGGAGAGGATGATGGAGTTGTGACAGATGCTGACGTCTCCAGGATCAGTGGCGGGAAAGCGGGAAGTTTCTCTACTGATGGAGTTGTGACAGGAAGGTAGTCAGCGGATTCGTCAAGGCTTCCACTGGTGTAAGACATGATGTCAGTCGCTAAGGGGGAGAAGTTCCTGGGCCGCCCTTGGCCTCCACTCTGATCGACAGCACCGATTGTGATATTCAGGGAGTAGCTTCTTTGATCCAGGGCTAGTTTTCCAGGAGAGAGCCTGCAATCATCCCTGCCCTTTTCAGCTGGCGGAAGGACGATTTGTGACTCTGCAGTACCCTTTTGACTTGCAGGCTTTTCATCCATAGACTGTGTCTGAGCTAGGGTACTGTAGCTAATTTCCGGAAGAGAAGGAGTGGCATCTTTAGTTTCATCTGAGGCAGCACTGAGCTCATAATAACCTTCTCCTTGGCCTCTGGCTTCATCAGGTTTTGGGGTTGTGGTCTCAAAATAAGCAGACATTCCAGATTTGTCCTTAGTTTGTTCTCCTTCTTTATCCAAGCTAGGAGACTCTTTTTCAGGCACTTCTGGAGTTTTGGCACTCACTATAGCTTCTATCTGCTTGTCTCCAGCATTCATGGCTTCGACTAGTGTTTGCTCTCCATGCATTTGAGACTTACTGGAGTCGGGTGCATCTGAAGAAGCCTGTTTCTCAATGCTGATTTGTAAATCAGGCTTTTGAGCTGAAGGTTCCTGCGGCTCTTTGGCATGACTCTGGCCATTTGGGGGAATAGCAAAAGCCTCGGTGTCACATGGGGCAGGTAGTGGGGTATCTGGCAAGTCTTTCTCAGGAACAAGACTCTGGTAAGTGGGAGGATCATCAGGGTGCACCTCGGATTCAGTGAAGTCCATGCCGACTGGTGCGGCCCTCTCTCCACATGGCTTTTCCGTGTCCATCTTCACAGCTGAAAGCAAATCTTAAATGATCTGGTTGTGCTGTGTTACTAATGGATCAGGGTCTATGGATTTGCCAGGCCAACCACCACACAGACAAGCAAAGCCCAGCGTTTGTCACAATGTACAGCGCCGCAGATGAAACAAGACAGCACATACCAATTCAGTGATGAACGGAGCGATGGCATGGATGTGACTGGACCAACATGCAAAATGCTGGATGGATGAAATCCGCACGATGTGGATGAAATGTCCAAGAAGGCGTGGTCTGATATGGAACCGCTGTTGGTGCACCACACAGGACTGGCTTTATTATATAATGACTTACATACAGTATGACAGCAGAGTTTATGCTCTAGCGCTGTTAAATTATCCTTGACATGGTACAATGATATTTTATGCCATAATTCAAAGGACTACAATAAGCTTGTGAGGTTCAATATGTTTGACGTATTTGTTAGTTTTGATGCAAATTACTTTCCTCATAAATGACAAACAGATTGCTTGCACAACATATCAGTAGACCAGATCTTGTATTGGTCGTTTTCAGTTAATGACTCAAAAAATGTTAAAATGATACATGATACAAAATCATATATAATATTGGTCACAATATATATACATTTCACATTTTAAAATAAAGCAGATGAAATGACTGTGCTTTGATACAAAAATAAAAGAAAATCAAAGCAGAAATTTATGATTTTGGAAAAAAAATATTGCAGTAAAGCAGAACAAAAACAAAAATTATAGGATTTGCATTAAATCCTGTACGTAAATAAAACACAGGTGATTTACAACAGCATGCCAAATAGAAACAACCAGACACTGGCAATGTAGCTGGCAAAAAGATACTGAGCAATGGATGATAGTTGATGGATAAAGGCCGGCCTGGCAGCAGTAGCACCCATTGTGGGGAAAAAGCAGTATGTTTCAGAGAAAGCTTCACCAGAAAAACAGAAGATAGCCACTGTACTCAAAACGGCAACTACGAAAAGAGAAGAGAGCAAAAAAGAACAGAACGACAAACACACACACAGCTCTGGCCACAGAAGCAAGTCATCACCAAGCCTGTGTTGCCTTGCAGCATCAGCAGAGAAGAGGACAATTTTGAGCCATTCTTCCACATTCCCTTAGCTCATAGCTGTCAGACTGCTTTAGCTTTTCTTGCTTTTTCGTTATTTTTAGGAAAGCGAGAAAGCATGCAGGCCATGGACAAGGGAGGACACACCTTTCTCAGGGCTCTCTTCCCCCCCTGCCTCCTCGGCACTCCCGTTAGGAGCTCCAGGGCCAGCAGTAAGAGCCTGGACTTCGGCCTGCGGACAGGGCAAAGCCTGGGCCTCGCCTACAACCTCTGCCTGTTCTAAGAGCTGGGATGGGGGTTCCTGCTCAGGCTCCTCCCCACTCCACTGCTCCTCCAGCTCCTCCTGCTCCTCTAAAGCTGCTGCTGCTGCTGCAGTGTCCTCCTCTTCCTCCTCCGCTGCGGAGAGAGCCTCTATGGTCTCTTCTTCTTAACAAAAGAGGGGGACAAGTGGAAACATCAAGACTATGGACAACACAGACTTGGGTTACAAGGGTTTGAAGGAAGTGGGACACTTTCAGCTCTGATAGGAACAAATGTCAAAATGTTGCTTGTGTACTGGTTCGGTATAAATGTGGAAGACTTTGTTACACCTGACCTTCACTTCATGTTGCTGAGTTTGGATCAAAGAGGAGATTGGTCAAACTCATTGTCAGGTTGGTTAAGTGAAAACACGGCCTACTCAAATACACAATAGCGCATTTGCAATTAGGTTCTCATTAGATGGATGAATAAGTTTGCTTGTTGCCTTAATTCATGAACAAACTGTAGCCAAGCAAACATTCGTACACTCGAGGCTAGCTGTCCACACTATGGCTTCATTCTAATGAATCTCAATGTATGATAAAATTTGGCTTCGGTTTTATAGCTTTTACAGCATTTTCCATACAATTAATCAGATTGGTATGTAAGATAGAAGCCCAAATCACAAGTCATGCTGACTCATGCTGATGCACGAAAGCCTAAACAAAGAATTACAACAGCTGATCATTCAGGGGTCATTATTTCTACTCCTGGAGTCCATCACAGTTTGCCGACTTCCCTGCTTAAACATATTTGAAACAACTCTCCAGTGAATCAACACATTTAGTTGGGGACATTTTTCCACTGCACATTCAAAAACAAGAACTGACCCAAACGGGAACCAATGGAACTGATAGTTCCTGCTTGAGAGACATCTGGAGTAGTCATCTCAAAACCTAGTTAGGTCTCTACACACTTTCTACTGTCTACTGTCACTAAACAGCATTTCACATCATAATATGCATACTCCCGACAAGAAAGCTGTCTTAATTCTTAGATACCTCAAATATGCTGTCTACTGACATACTCCTCTTTGGCTGAACATTGAGAGAGCAGCAGATGTTTCCTCAGCCACTAAGGCAACCCCACGATGTAATGCAGCACAACTTTTGTTTGAAGATGCTGGGTAGATGTGGTGCAGCAAGCGGCCCATTTTCAAAGATAAGCTCATTCTGATTTTCTGTGGCATTTTATGTGTTTCCTTGTCAAAAAGGTTCGCAAACAGCCTGTGGTTTGCAATTTAGGCCTGTCAGTGGAATCTGAATAGCCTCAGGCTATTGTTCTGAATAGCCGGCTGGCTAACAAACTTGCTGGCTAACGTTCCAAAACAAGAGGCGACTTCATCGCTGTCTAACTAGAGCGTCTCATTTATCTGTCTTATAAGGTTACATGATGGTTGGAGAGCTGCCTACTTAGACAGATGTAGACAGTGGCTACTATGAGAGCTCACTGGGTTTTAGAAAACACCCTATATGTGCTTAAGAATGCACTTCTTTTGGGTAATTTAGTCTAGAATGCTAAATTAGCCACACTGCTTGCTGGTTAGTGTACTTTACTGGCTAGAAAAGGTTGTTCTGAAATGATAGACCATATCTGCACAGTTCTGCATGCATCCACCCACAAGCCTACTACACTCACACAGATGAATGTGTAGAGTCAAGCAAAACAAGCTTGAGCCTAGCTGTGCTTTTCTGCATTCATACAAACTACGGCTAACAATCACACAGAATCATGCGCAGATCCAAACAAAGCTTATATATGAGGGCAAAAGTATGAGCAAAGCCACTCATACAGCTTATGTCACCCTACAAAGCAATAGATCTAACAATGTTATCATAGCGTTCCAGTTTACAGTCTTGCGCAGTTATTGCTGTGTACTACTGTGTACTGTATTGTGTACTACACTCGTAAAAAGAGAGGGTGCTTCAAGGGTTCTTTGGTGACGAAATTGGTTCTATGCAGGACCATAAACACTCAAAGAACCCTTTGTATGGTTAAACGGGATCTTTGCGTCACGAAAGGGCTCTTCAGACTGATGGAGAACATGCTGTAGATGGTTTTATATATAATGTTTTGAAAAACGGTTCTTCTGTTGTTATGGTGTCAAATTTGTAACAACAGAAGAACCTCTTGGGTGCTATAAAGAACTCTTTTCAAGAAGTTCTATATAGAACCATCTACAGCACATCTATACACATTTTCCAGCAATCTGAAGAACCCTTTCTTGAAGGAAAGAACCCTTTAATCATGCAAAGGCTTTTTTGAGTGTTCATGGTTCTATATAGAACTACTTGCTTTACTAAAGGATCCTTAAAGCACCATATTTTTAAGAGTGTAATGCTTGGCGACTTCATCCTCACCTGGAAGAGCAAAGCAAATCCGTCATTGCCTTCAGCTGTTACCAAAGACAGAGGGGAACACTCTTGAGTTTCATTAGGTTCTGCTGGTAGCAATCTTGAGCAGGTAAGAATAAAACGTAATCTGGAACGTTCGGTACCAGTGCGAAGGCCAGTGGTGCACAGTCCCAGATTCCTGTACCTTGTGCAGTGGAAAAATGGCAGGGTAATCTCCAAAATGTGCTTGAATTCAGCCCTCCAGGACCAGATGTGATGACCCCTGCTGTCGGATGAACTGACCAAGAGCAACGATCTCCATAAAAACGTCCAATATATCTGTTTACACCGACTTCTGTTAGTAAATTCCGAGCCAGCCCTGAGGTGGCTAATCACTGTTTTGGCAGTTCCTGATCTGGGCTTCACAGACACGTTGTTAATCTCCCAGCCACACTGGACGGGTCAGGAAAACTGTAAATAATGATTCACGTAGGAGTTCTACTGCTAAATACTGACTCAGAGCTAGAGACCCCCCTGCATGTGAGTCTATGTGAGTCACACATTCATTCTTTCTCTGCTCAGTGCTGCAGCTCTCATAGACATTCACATGTAAATAAGTCTCTACCTCCAGTGTCTCTTTCTACTGGTGCTTATTGTCCAAAATCCGAGACTATTTACCTTGTCATTTAGCAGAGTTTTCATTTCTAAGATGTCATTTCTGGCTAAGAAAAGCCGCCTAAGGATGAGAAGGCAGAGAAAACCCTATTCCTTCAGCACTAGTTCTTATTTCTGACAGCGCGGAGGGCTTTTTCAGCATTAGGATGCAATCAGAAGGCGGGGCGCAATAGATGCTAAGCTGTCAGAGCAAATGCGAGACTAGGATCCAGAAATCCGGCTTGGAAAAAGAAAGTGGCTTCTCGACAGCAGGCATCTGCAGCCCAGGGTGTTTTTACAAAGAATGCTGCTGCTGCTGCTGCTGCTGGGAATCGGGCTGGATCTGGCAGCACAAGGCACACCAGGTCAAATCTCAGCAGGACGCCACAGTGAGGGGCAAGAGAGAGAAAGAGAGAGAGAGAGAGAGAGAGAGAGAGAGCAACAGTACATAGACTTTCCTCTCTAACTCAATGTCCTTCAGTCAATCATGGGCCAAGTTCAGGAACTGACAGGGAACGTCCTGTTTTTGTTGACTGTTGTGCAACAGCTTCGGAAAGTGTGCATGTCAAAAAGTGTACGAGCTGAAAGTCTTCCTGTGATCTACAGCATGTGTACATCAGCAGGCTGGGAAATGGGAGGGGCCTGATGATGACGGGGCAGGGCATGGACACATGAGCATGTTTTTTTGGGCCGGATGACGGACAGTCGGACAGACAGGAAGACGGACATACCGAAACAGGCAGAGGAAAACATATGCGCGACATGCTTGACTGACCTGCTGATGTTGCAAGTCATTTGGCTCACAATTCTCAGCGAGAATTACATGTTTAACATCGTTTTCAATTTCATTTCATTTTAATGCCCTAGGCGTAAAGGCGTAAAGGCGTAAAGGCGTCTCCTTATTCCTGTGCTCATATGTGGGTTCACCAGGCCATAAATGGTGAATTTTAGCATCGTTTGAATTTGGTGACTACTAAAGGCTCAGCTGGGGCCGTGAGCCGAATGGCTTGGACTGAAATGTCCGGGAAAAAAAACGCACAGACAAAGAAAAGAAAGGACACGCGCCAGAACGAAGAATAATAACCCACAGACAGAGCAGCACAACACAACAGAGACAGAAGACGAAAGGAGGGGGGGTGGTAGACCAGAGGGGGGATGCAAAAGAAGGGAAAGAGAAAGGGGGAAAAGAGAGAGAGAGAATGAGAGATGGAAAGAAGGGAAAAGAGAAAGGAAGTAAGAATAAAAGAGAAAATAAAACAGAGAAAGTGAGTAAAAAAAGAGAGAGAGAGAGAGAGAGAGAGAATTGGAGCAAGAGGAGAAAGGAGAGAGAGAGTGAGAAGGACGGGTAGAGAAAAGAGAGAGAAAAGCAAGAATACAAGAGTGAGAAAGCAAAACAAAGAGAAAAAGAAAGAGAGAGAGAGAGAGAGAGAGAGAGAGAATTGGAGCAAGAGGAGAAAGGAGAGAGAAAGGAGAAAGAAAGAAGAAAGAGAGAGAAAATAAGAAGGACAGAAAGGAAAGGAGAAAGGAAACAAGAACAAAAGACAGAGAAAGTAAAACAGAGAGAATGAGTAAAAGAGAGAGAGAAAGAATTGGAGCAAGAGAGGACAGGAGAAAGACAGAGGAAAGAGAGAAATGAGTCTGAGAGAGAAGAGAGAGAATGACGAGAGTAGAGAAAGGAGAAGAGAATGAAAGAGAGGGATGAGACAGAGGTTTGGTTAAAAACGCGAAGGGGAGAGGACTGGAGACAGATAAATGAGAAAGAAAGGAAGAGAGAGAGAGTTGGGAGAAAGAAAGAAATAAAGAAAGAGAGACAGAGAGAGAAAGGAAGGATGGGGAAAGGGAAGAAGGAGGGGATGGCGGAGAGGAACCATGCGTGGTTCACCTTCGATCTGCCTAAAGGCAGCGGCCTGCCCTGAAGGCCGTGCGCCAGAGAGTGTCCACTCTGGGCTGAATAAGGGGTGGTCATAGTACTCCTCGTCAGAGTAGTAGGGGTCATCCTCGGGCACTGAGACTGAGATGGAGGGGGCGAGGAACTTGCACCTCTCCCGAGAATTTTGGAAGCGGTGGAGAGGCCCAGCCTCCTCCTCGTCCCCTACATCTACAAACACACACACACACACGGAGAAGGAACTGCAGGGACAATCCGGACAGAGAGAGAGAGAGAGAGAGAGAGAGAGAGAGAGAGAGAGAGAGGAATAGAGAGAGAGGAATAGAGAGAGAGAAGAAAGGTGAAAGAGAAAGAGAAAGAGGAATAAGAGAAAGAAAGTAGCCAGGTTTCCATCCAGTGGTGTGGAATTAAATGATGATTAAAATGGACAGTCGAAAATGATGTAAACGGTGCATCAGGTCCATACAAGAGACTAAGGCTATGCTCACGTCACAAGCCTCACTGCTCAATTCTGACAACTTTTGGCCAGGTCTGATTTTGCTAACTCGATGGTTCTTATTCATCTCGGTATGTGACTCCGATCTGTCATTAATATGAATAAAGCTGCATCATGAAATGACCCACATGGGCACATCCTAATCAAAGTGCTCTCAGCACTTGGTTATAAGAGTAAGATGAAGAAGAAAAAGGGTCCGATGCTTTTGCAGCATTTACTGATATATTGATCTGAGTGTTCTCAGGTCACAAGGCCCAAATCTGATATGTATACAGTCTAGGACCACGCATGGAAGAAGCTCAGATCTGATTTGGAAAGATTAGATTTGTGTGTCCACACCGCTGTGAAAACATCAAATGTGTGTCACATTAAGGCAAAAACTCAGATTTTTTACTTTAGTCTGGAAATGTGAGCATAGTTAAAAACTCTCAAAGTCACACTCATAAAAACACCTCTGAGAAATATAGAGAGTCTACAGACGACAATGATCAAAAAGACAATTACTCTGTTAATAAGGGTTAATATGATGGTTTCAAAAATCTCTCAAGCAGGCGTTAACATAACCTTGACATTACCATGCCATGTCATGGCAGATTATGTCCAGTAATATTACAGTGTCATGTTAATCCTGCCGTCATTAATTGCTGTGACAGATCCCATAATTAATGACAGTAATAGTAACATGACATTGTTATGCAACCCTGTTTCCAAAGTTGCAACACTGTGCAAATTGTAAATAAAAACAGAATGCAATGTTGTCCAAATCATTTAAACTCTATGTTTAATGGAAAAAAGACAACATATCAAATGTTGAAACTGAGAAAAGTTTGTGTGTTTTTTTTTTTTTAAAACGTATGGCCATTTAGAATTTGATGCCAGCAATATGTTTCAAAAAAGTCGGGGATGGTGCAGCAAAAGACTATTAAAGTTGTGTAAAGCTAAAAAAAAAACCTCTCATGACCAATTAGGTTTATTGGCAACAGGTCAGCAACATAATTGGGTTTTAAAAGGGCATCCCAAAGAGGCGGAGTCTTTCGGGAATAAAGATGAGGAGGGGTTCACCAAATAGTGCATGATTACAAGAAAATTGCTTCTTGATGTAAAATAGCAAAGAATTTGGGGATTTCATTTATGGTACATATGGGAGCATACAGAATATAATTAAAAGATTCAGAGAATCCAGAGAACTCTCTGTATGCAAGAGACAAGGCTGACAACTCATACTGGATGACTGTGATCTTTGGGCCCTCAGGCAGCACTGGATTAAAAACAGACAACTCTGTAGTGGAAATCACTGCATGGGCTCACAAAGACTACTGAAAACTATTGTCCACTTCCCACACAGGAAAGAAGAAACCGTATATAAACAGGACCCAGAAACACTGCCGCCTTCTCTGGGCCTGAGCTCCTTTAAGTTGGATTGAAGCAAAGTGGAAAAATGTCCTGTGGTCTGATGGATCAAAAGTTGAAATTCTCTTTGAAAATCATGGATGTCGTGTCCTCCAGGCTACAAAAGTGAGGGACCATCCAGCTTGTTATCAGCTCACACTTCAAAATCCCGTATTCATGATGGTACAGAGGATGCATTAATGCACATGGCATGGGTGACTTGCACATTTGTGAAGGCACCATAAATGCTGCACAATATATAGATAGATTTCAGAGCAACATGTGCTGCCATCCAAACGACGTCTTTTTCAGGAAAGGCCTTGCTTATTTTAGCAAGACAAACCACATTCTGCATGTATTACAACGGCATGGCTCTGTATTAAAAGAGTCCAGTTGCTAAACTGACCTGCCTGCAGTCCAGACCTGTAACCCACTGAAAACATGTTTCAAAAAGTGATTTTATAAAATTTCTCAGTTTCAACATTTGATATGTTGTCTTTGTACTATTTTCAATTAAATATAGGGTTTAAATGACCTGCACATCATTGTATTCTGTTTTTATTTACATTTTGCACAGCATTCCAACATTTTTGGAAACAGGGCTGTATTACTGAACAAATCTGTCTTGACATCTCTTAACAGCATATGAAACCTATCATGACGTGTTCGTGGCATGGTCATATCAACAATATGTTGCAAGAGTGCCATTTTTCTGTAAATTTACTCCACAGATCTCAGAAATGGTTCCTTATGTTCTTACTAATATCTCTTAGTATTTTGTTCAAAAAATTGAAAGTGTGTTTTATTTTCAGTCTACTGGCAAGAGCATGTCGTTGTATTTTGTTTCTATTACTGGATAAAAATAGAAACTCTTGATCAGCCATATAACAACTTTATTATTTATGTTCTTCATTCTGCAAATGCATTTCCATAATAACGTATCACATTTCTTTCTTTTTTAACAGCACAATCGTCACCTAGCCCAAGCGACTTTACAAGTTTAGGGGAATTTTGCCAATTCTATCCGAAATATGCCGTTTCCAAATCATTCTTATTCAATACGGCAAAACATGCATAAAAATCCATTGATGATAACCTGGCTAGCGAGGGAGGGAAGATAGGTTATCATCAATGTATGATGACACATTGATGACAACCTAGAAAGAAGAGAAAAAGAGAGCAGAGAGAGAGAGAGAGTCTGGAGCGGAAACATGACAGAAAAGTCGAGAGAGAGACAGAAAGTGCCAAAAGGAGATAATAAAGAGAGAATAAAGAGAGAGAGACTGAAGAGAAGGAACGTAAAAAGTGCGAACAGTGAGAGAAAGAGGCAGCGAGAAAGAGAACAGGAAAAGGTAGCAGTAAAACAGAAAGACAGAACACAGGAACGCAGATGTAGACGGATACTGGAGAAGGAAGTGAGGAAGAGAGACACAAACACACAAAAAAACACACGACACAGAAACACAGGAACGCACAAGCACACGAGACACAACGACCAGGAACGTGAAGAGCTGCTGTGGTGGCACCGCGTCATTCTCACACACTGAACGGAGCCCATCTGATCCCAGGACAATGTGGCAGTAAGTGGGGGAACAGTAGCCCAGTAATTTAGTAAAGGCTCCACTGTATTATTACTATTTATGTAATTGATACTATTATTACATTACTTTTTATTTAAGGCTTAATTCTTACCATATCATTGGCTGTGTTCAGTTGATGGCTAGTATAAGTGAAGAAGCTTCTTTTCTGAGGCTGCAAACCAGAACAAAAACCAATACTAAGAAACCCGAACCATTGTGTGCGCCATGTGGAGAGAATCTAACCAAGTTGTCCAATTACTTTACCCTTTGGAGACAAAGCATTCCTTGACTATAGTAAAACATAGGCTAATATGTGTGCCGTGGATTCCACACAACTGCACCCCTGCTGGCAAACCGAGCCCCCCAACTGAGCCGTGGCCCGTGAAAGAGCATAATTGTCTTCCCTCTCTCAGGGTCGGTAGGATGGACCTCCCTCTCCACCATTCATTCATTACTAGCCATCACTCATTACTAGCCAACAAAGGCATCTGTAAGCTTATGTAACATAATTAGTCTTTTATTTTCAATTATTGCAAGTGAAAAACATTCAGAGAGTTTATTGTGTATCAGAATCAGAATCACAGAAGCTGTGAACGTCTCATCCTGGTTAGCAGTAGTTTCAATCTGGTGTAAACGCAGGTCTTCCCAGTCAAATACAGTTTAAGAGCTGCAAGTCTGAATGATGCCAAGCCCAAACATTAAAGGCACGCCTGTAATGTACCAGGTTTTGGTGTGAAAACACTACCAATAATTAGGACGATTTGCTTGTAGCATGATATTTATTAACTGCATATTTTAATAAATACAAAAAGATGTTTCTTCAAAGGTTCTTTAGTGAAGAAAGTGGTTTTATATAGAACCATGAACACTCAAAGATCCCTCTGCATGATACAATACTGTACACAATACTGTAGCATGGCATGTGCTACCCTGGGCTCAAGGAGGCCGGAGGCAGGGTTCAAAACTGCAGCAGCCATTTCTTTAATTTCATCCAAAATAAACACGACAACCAAAACCAACACTGCCCACTTTTCAGTGGCTTCTACTGAGACTTTTCAGTCCTTCCTTCACAGGAGCTTTTCAGCTCTTCTGTCTTCTGCTGCTGCTTGTCCCTCTCTCTCTCGATCTGCTCCCTCTCAGCTCTTTTAAAGGCGCTCACGCTGCCTGCCAGATTAGCATCAGCTGGCTCTCATTAAGGGCAGCCTGAGCACCCGAGCCAAGAGAGAATGAGAGCTTGCCGCTCCGCCTCCTTGCTACCGCCCCCCGCTGGCAGCTCGGCCGCCCAGGTCAAACTTGAGGTGTAGTGAGGCGGCCTCGCTGCGTAACCGGGGACGGGGCCCAGGCGGCAGAGCTCGGGACCCTCTCCTGCTCTGGTGCCTCTTGTGGCCGGCACCAACGTCCTCAACCTCCTATTCCCACCATCACTCTCGTGACTCGTATCCGTCTGGGGAGCTCAGGCTTTGTGCTCTGCCCCCCTTCACACTCCCGGGTCTCTCTCCGGCATGCTTGCCGAGGTTCATCACCGCTGGGTTTTCGGGCCCTGCCTTTCTGCCGGCTCTCGTGGCCGTCATTGTCACACAAAAGGTTCTCTGAACGTTCATGGTTTTATCCCGGACCATTTTCTGTACTAAAGAACCCTTGAGGAGCATCAATTTCAGCGTGTAGACATGCTTATTTGATATCCGACTCTCTCTGATTCAGTGTTAACTATACAAATGTACAAACATATGTGATTTTTTTTCCTTATAAGCTTATAAGTCTATTTGAGATCACTTAACAACTTGACATGGTTTGATGCAAATGTGTGATGATTTTAGCATGCAGTTAGCACAATGATAATTGGTGGCATAAGCTTTCGTTTCTTGTTAGCTACGCTAGCCTCATTCCTCTAGCGCAAAACTAAAGAAGCAAACTTCAGGCGCCAAAAAAGGGAAAGTTTTGTAAATCCTTGTCAGCTTATCTGGACAAAGAAGCTCTCACTGGACGCAATAAACAAGTTAAGCAATGGCCCAGGCCTCCACCAGCTCTTTCAGGATGCTGTTACTACTACAGAGCACAGACAAAAAAAACGACAGACACAATCAAAGTAACAAACACACAAACAAACAAACACACAAACAAACAAACAAATGCAGGCCCACAACACTGACAGCACCCAATACAAGACATGCAAAAACGAAAGGACAGGAAGAACACGAGATCCCCCAGGTGGAGCAGGGGGTCAGAAAGGGAACGAAAGGAACGAGGGATGAGCCTGAATGCCCAGCTCTTTCAGTGGCAGCAGAAACCGGGGCTGCTCCCTGTCCACTAGGGGTGTAAACATGCACAAAGGCATTGTGATGCATGGACCTGAGGGTGGCGATTCAAGTGCATCGAATTCTGAAATGTTACAATCGATTCAATTTCATAACGTTTTTTAATGTGTGCAAATAAAAATCTTGAGCTTTTATCAAACATAATAGTAATAATAATAATAAAAAACATACCATCCATATCCCACTACTGTGTGTATTACTACTATATTCCATAAACTGTGCTGCTGATGATTTTTCTATTTTCGCAAGTGAAAATGTCACATGACTGTACATGATTGTACACGATTCAGATGCTGAGGATGTCGTTCATTTTCTAACGTTTTTAATGTGAAATGTAAACGTGTGCATCCTGGTGAAATGCAGTTTAAGACAGGGGCAGAGAACTGCAGTCCTGGTGGGTCAGTGTCCTGCATAGTTGTGATTTTCCTCCTCTCGCTCTCCTACAACACCTGGCGATTAGCTCCTGAGTTGAATCAGGTGTGCTTGAGTAAGAAAATGACCAAACTGTGTTAGACCCCAGCCCTCCAGCACTGCAGTAAGCCACCCCTAATTGTTTATATATATATATATATATATATATATATATATATATATATATATATATATGTGTGTGTGTGTGTGTGTGTGTGTGTGTGAGTGTGTGTGTGCGGTACTTCATGTCCTTGTGTTAATGTTTACGCACCAGAGAAGCAGATTGAATGTTTTTTCCTTATATACCCCCATATGTGAATATTGAAAATAAAGTTGAATTGAATTCAATGGAATCAATGAGTGTGTTCACACACACTTAAATATCTGATCATAATTGGATTCCTGCAGTTATCTGATTATTCAAATGTAAACAGCAGACTGATTTCTTAGATCAGAGTAAGGTCTAAATCTGATAAAGAGGCTGGGTTTTAGCTCAGTAATTAGATTTCTCAGTTCATGTGAACTCTTACTCTGATTTCTTTCAGAGTTCTCTGCCTGCACGTGTGCGAAAACAGACTACGGTACCAGAAATAAGCGAAAAGCGTCTCCGTGAGACGCAGTAGAACACTCAGAGCGATGCTGAGACCAATGACACGCTTGAGAAAACAAAGTATTTAAATATTTTTCATCTTCTAGATGATGCATGTTAATTTATTCAGATACAATGCCGCAATGTTTTTTAAGAAAAAGCCACGACGTGAAGTTTGAGTTTTACATTTACTTCACATCTTCTTCTGAAAGTTCATTGGCTGGTTGAAAAGCATGAAATCCTAAAAATGACTGTCTGACTCATGTAGACCTGAGGTTTTCCCATTATTTGATTACTCAAGTGCATGTAAACATGTTGATCGGATTACTGACTAAATTTGATTTTCTGCAGTTATCGGATTATTGAGTGCATGAGCGTAAACACTGTCATCTTAATACATTTGTCCAATTCTACTAAACTACTATAGACTAGTTCCTTCAGTTAAAATGGTGCATTAAATGTATAATTAAAAGTAATTTTGAATTGAGCTCCCAAGAGGCACAACAGGAGACCACATAGCGCCACAGCCTTCCATGCCGGGAGTCCAAGACAGCATAATTGTCCTCGCTTTCTCTCTGTGGGTGGGTAGGATGGTCCTCCATCTCCCCATCACTCCGCACAATAGTAGCCAAAACAGCGTCTGCAAGCTGATATACCAGAATTTACAGTTAGCATTCTCCTCCAAGCGTGCCGATCTATTCTATGACGCTGCGTTAGCGGCAGTTTAAAAAGGTGCCGAGATGCTTCATATGTCTGGGAGGAGGCCTTCACCCTCTCAGCTTGAGTGTACTGTGTGCTAAATGAATAAATAAATGATAAATGATTCTGAATCAGAAGCATCAAATCAAATGGAATGGTGGTGCAATCTGATACGTCATGCTTTGAGAAAAGTGTGTAGATTTTCACACCAGATATTACACCAACACAAATAGCGCCAAAACTAGGAAGCTGAAAGACACGAATGTGTTGATGTGATATAGTGATGTACACATTTCCACCAGTCAGGGTGATGCACTGAATCGCTTCCTAAAGATTCGAAACAGAGTTGAATTGTGAGGTCAGAGATTCACACCCCTTGTGTCCAGAGAGCTGGATGCCACTGGAACAGGATGGCATTAGTGAGGACGGAGGAGGGTCAAAGTATACGACCGCATGCAAGGTGGGGGCTTTGGATGGGCCAGAAAGAGTGTTGGGGGGGATTACGGGATAATGGAGAGGGGTAAATGGGGGGGGGGGGGGGGGGTTGTTTAGTTTCGGGTTTGTTGGTGAGCGGAGTTTTCCCCAGAGTTTAGATGATGAAGATGAGTCCTGGAGAAAATGAGGAAGAGGAGGAGGAGGTGGTAGCAAAGTCAATCCTGCGCCCACTTCTCTTCTAGCACGCTTCTCTCTGGCTCCCCCTGCTGTTCGGGAGCATACGGCTGGTTCTTCTGGCCAACGTCAGCCGCTGTTTTTCAGAGAAAAATGCCCCTTGTGTGGGGCCGGCGGTGGACGGGGATGGACACACACCCAAATACCACGAATGTGTCTCTCTTTACAAACACACACACAACCACTCTCCACACACACACACACACACACACACACACACTCGCGCGCCGGCAGCAGGAGAGGAACCTACCTTGCTCCAGAGGACCAAAGTGCTCTGCTGCAGGTGAGGGGGGAGGAGATGGGGGCAGATTAGCAGAATCTTCCACTGCAGAAAGACAGACAGACAAAAAAAAAAAAATGACAGGAAAGGCTCAGAAGAACAGCAGGTACGGATCAGTGGAGTGAAGCTCAGGGAGAAGCTCGCCTACCGGAGGCTTTACTAGCTCTCATCGCTTCAGCGGCTCTGACAGCACGGCTGTGAGCTCAGACACCACAATCTATTTCTGCTGACTAAATCCACCGCAGTGTGAGCTGCGCTGCTCCGCTCACAGCTTTCCAGCAACTGTGTCTTATTAGTAACGCTACCTGAAGAGATCTCAGTAACTTAGTTACTGTTGACGTTTTTGCTGTGCAGCTGAAACGCAAATACATCATTACATTGTTAGTTACTTGCGTTCTGTATTGACACGTTTCTGACATTCATCACAAAATGTGGCAAAAATATAAAGAACAGAATTTTCCTTTCTGTAAAAAAAAGACAACATAAAGCTTTTCAACAGGCTCAAAACACGCTATCTTAGAAACAAAGGGGCTAAGAAGTAGAGATGACCTGATATGAGAATGCAGATATAGATAATCAATATTTTTCAAGTACCTATCCACAGATGTTGATGTATAAACATTTAGAGACTGTACAATTAGAGACTAAATCCTGGATTAGTATTAGAGAGAAGCATATTTATTTCTGCAGGGAACAAATGCAGTAAAATTAAAAATTCAAAAATAATATAATATAATATAATAATAAACATTTTGCAACAGTAACTCAGCATTGCCTAAACATTCTGGTCTAAATACATCATTAAATATCGGCTTGAAATATCCGGTAAATTTAAACATGCTGTCCAATGCTGATAAGGCTTTTGTAAACAATTCTCTGCTGACACTGATATGATTTCAATATTGTGTATCTCACCAGAAAGGGTTCTTTAGGGTAATGCCTTAGAAGAACCACTTTCGGTTCTCTAAAGAATTATTTCATAGGCTAGGAGTAATAAATAATTAGTGGATAGTGGGGCCTAATTTTTATTTGGGCAAGATATTTTTTTTTGGTATGGAAACACAGCTTTGTTTACAGCTCCTACGGTTTATGTATATTTCACTGCTGTGGAACAAAACTCTGTATCTCTATTTCGCTGTTTTTCAGTCACTACCATCATTTGAAAATGCCTGTTGCCCTTTAACCTGTGATGGACTGGCGACCTGTCCAGGGTGTATCCTGCCTTCCGCCCGAAGACTGCTGGGATAGGCTCCAGCACCCCCCCGCGACCCTGACGGAGAAGCGGCTTAGAGAATGGATGGATTTAATTTTTCTTTAATTCTTTAATTTCTGTGAAAATTTCATTTGAACTTACATAAAAGTAAAGTATAAAACAAAACAATGTTGTTTGAACCAAACAAGCTTTACAGCCTAAATACAACAATATATTCATAAAGTAAATATAATTAGTGAAAACAAAGTGGATCAAATGTGCCAAATTAATTTTAGACCACAAACAGCACAATTTTAATGAACCTGTGCATTTCCAAAAAATGAACTGTGTTCAGTTGATACAGGGGTATAAAGAGATCTCTAAACGTTTACTTAGGCTTTGGGGGCAGTTGTGGGCTGGAGATTAGGGAACTAGCCCTGTCTAGAAGGTCGCTGGTTCTATCCCCCGAAGCAACAGTACGTGACTGAAGTGCCCTTGTGCAAGACACCTAACTGCTCCCTGGGCGCTGTGGATAGGACTGCCCACCGCTCCGAGCAAGTGTGCCCACTGGCCCCTAGTGTGTATGTGGAGTGGGTTAAATGCGGATGTAAAATTTCCCCATTGTGGGACTGATAAGGGTCATTCAATCTTAATTTTAGTTGTAAAATTACGTTAAAACTAACTCTAACTCTAACTGGAGGCTGCACTTTTGCCTGGCTAGTGCTCACTGTGAGCTGTTAATATTCTTTAAAGCAGTGCTATAATGCAGAGTGATTAAAATAATATAGGCATAAATTCTGCGTTACTCACAATTCAGTAACTATATTCAATATCAACTATTTTATCAACAATAAATTTTTCTTTTTTGGTGGAAAAGGGTTAATATCAGGGTAGATACTGAAAAATATCTATCTGATCGCTGAAGAAATTTGTTCATGACGTTGCTACGAAATATGAGAACATGACTAAATGCTTGTTTGAAATTGTTTAACTACACAAAATATCCATGTTACAGTAAACCTTGTTCCCATAACACTCAATTGCAACATGCGTTTGTTAATGCTGGTGATAACCTGCAACTTTTAGGGGTTAAAACAGCTCACGTAACCAAACCATATGCTTGTATTAAGAATATTCAAAACAACAAATAGTTCCTATGGCTGGGACCACGTAAGATAGTTCTATCATCCTAATTTGAGAAGCACAACTCGCTATTAACTCGGGAGAGATGATACAAACACACTTGTAAAGATATGAAGGCATGCAACGAAACAAAAGAGAAAACACCACGTCAGACTCTTTCAAAAGTGGCCAAAGGCTGGCGGTCAGCAATGGGAAAGAACCAGTCTACACACACAGACAGACAGACAGACAGAAAGACAGAGTGACAGGAAAGGCCATGCAGACCAGCAGTGGAGGATCTCTCAACCCTGACTCAGCACATAGGTGCACATACGCACACAGGGCAGCAGCAGAGCAGTGAAGGAACAGTCCAGCTGTCAAAGCGGATATACCAAGCAGCCAGAGGCAACAAGGCACTGCAGAGACATTACACACACCAGCCCAAGCCTCAGAGAGAAAGGACACACACACTCACCCACCCACATGCTTCAGACTCAGCGAAAAGCATGGACACTTATGAAAAAGACCCCGCGCTGCACACACCGATAAGTGCCTAATATAGCACATATGCAAAATCCATAACGGAGTTACCTAAGTGTCACGTTGATGCATTGCTGCATCACTACAGCTGTCTCTGATTGGTCTGAACCCAAACCGTTGACTGCTGCTGCCTGGGTAACACTGCAGAATACCAGCAGTGATTTTCATACGCAGCGCAGCAAAGCGTTTTCACAAGTTTTGCATCACAATAGAGATGGCACTGATCTGACATCAGGTACCAGCACTGGGCTGATATCAGCAGAGAATGCGGAGAGAGGGAAACAAATCCATTTAAATCTTGTAACAAATATACCATGAAAAAGTGCTCAGTCACAGTCACAGTGTCTGTGTTTACAAGCAAAGATTGTCAATTCGATCGAATCCATTCCAATTATAGATAAAGACTGAGGTGTTTATGCTCACTCTGCTCAACAATCTGAGGGAGATCTCTGTTTGCATGTGCACTAAAAGTAATCCAATCCAAAATTACGTACATGTGTAGAGAAACGGTGTAGATGTTACCGTGACAATGAGCATCGTGTGAGTCCAGTCAGAGTGAGATGAGCAGCAGTGAGCAGTGCTTGTGTTTTTAACTGCTTTAAAATGATGTCAGACTCAGGAAAACGTCCTTCACGTGTCCTTATTAAAGATGGCCAAGAGGAAGACGTCGTGTTCTGAGACACATAAGCTGGACGTCCGTCCCACCGCCGTCTGAACTTCGTCTCCTCTGCAGACCAGTTTCTGCTCCGCCATGTTGAACGGTATAAACTCTCACTATGACGCGACGCGCATGCAGAATGGACTTAAACTTTCCGATAGGGAATGTAATCAGATTCAGGCGTTCACACGGCTATTATTCTTCTGTTTAACGGATTATTTACAGGATGACCCCCCTCGTTCAATCAGATAGAAACTGTATTCCGGATGGCCTCAATAGAACTAGTTTTTTTGTGATTGAAATGTTTATATTCTGATTGAGCTATTAGTCAGATTGTTAACAGACTATTGGGCTGTATGTAAACATGGCTTAGTAGTTTTAAAGAAGAAATATCAGTATTGAATTCAAGGTCCCAATAGCAGTATTGATAAGGAAAAAAGGTATTGTGCCATCTCTAGTATGAACAGCAGCATATAGCAAAAAATAGACGTTTTTTACAGCTTGCCTGAAGTACTGACTGCCACACACCAGTACAGATGCAGAATGAAAGCGGACACAGAACGACCACACACCCAAAAACAGATATTTAAATTATAAGCACATCATCTTTCCAAAAAGTGCAAACTTCAGTGGCCTCCTGTATCCCAGGATGCCCTTCTACAACATTTAGTCCTTGGGGACCCTGGTCCCTTTTACTCTGGTCCAACTTCAAGCATGCTTGAGTCAGGTAATCTGTAGAACTCAGGTGATCTGTGTCCTACAGCCCTTCATTACCTGAGTCAAGTGTTTAGAGCTGGAGCAGAAAAAAAGCATGGACTGGATTGAGATCGCCAAAGGCTGGGTTGAGAACCTCTGTGCTACAAGGCTAAATGACAGTGGTGCCTCTCCAAGGCATGGAGCTAAATCCTAGCTATTTCTACTACTAATACTACCACTATTAATATTAGTACTGTAATAACTCTGTAGGTAGTCTGACCAGAGGAGGATGGGTCCCCCCTTGTGAGCCTTGGTTCCTCCCAAGGTTTCTTCCTCAGCTCTGAGGGAGGTTCTCCTTTCCACTGTCGCCCCTGGCTTGCTCAACTGGGGGTTTTACATTTCATGATAAAACTTTGTCTTTACTGGAGTTCTGTGAAGCTGCTTTGTGACAACATCAGTTGTAAAAAGCGCCACAAATAAATTTGATTTCATTTGATTAGAGCTAATGCAGGACAGCTAACGTAGCTAATAACCTATGAAAATCTTTATCCCCCAAAACTACAGCATCATAGCTTCAGTGCAAAGTCAACTTCAGGCACCAAACAAGCCTAGGCTGATCACGGTGCTGCAAAAAATCCTGATTTCTCCTACCAAAGCATTATTTGTCTTAGTGAATGCTTGTAGATCTTCAAACTAAATGCAATATTAATAATATTAATCGAAGAGATTCTGATCAAGCCCCAAACACACCGTTTTTGGATTATTACTTTTTTTAAGGGGAAAAGGCGTCCAAACACATGAACCACACATGTCAAAAAGCAATTGCCCTTTAGTTACTTAAGCAAAACAACCCAGTGTAACTGAACTAAAAGCCTTCACTATGACAAACATGCAATAGTAAAGAAAAGCAGGAAGGGGGAGGGGCAAAAACATTTTCACAGCAGTTGGGGCAAGGGGACAACTTCAGATTGTTTGCTGAGCCATTCTTTAGAAAAAAATATTTAGTTTTCTAACAAATAAGGTGAGAGAATGCAAAACCCTGACTGTTGTATATCGCTGCTGTCATAACAAAACCAAAATCTCAATTTTTGTAATATTTCAGTTTTTGACAGAATTTGAAAAGGCCCACTGCCCTTTACATTGACTTTAAGTGTGAAGGTGAATGGACCAAAAGAAACGTCCCAAAACGACTTGGAAAAACATCTGGTTCCATTGACTTGCAGTAAAAGTTAATAATGTTTTTCCTTCTCCTGTAAAGTTTCCAGTTTGGAGATAAAAGCTTTTGTTCCGACAGCAGTGATATGTTGTCCAGTGAACTCAACGTTTTAAGGCAGTCGGGTTGCTTTAAAACAACCAATTCTTTTTACAGTGAGGATGATGTGGCCCACCTGCATCCCAGGATGCCTTGTTATGAGGCTGAACGATAGCCTCCCATCTGAGCTTACAGTGGCATTGCCTAACCGAATACAGCCTCATATAATGCTAATTGGTGGCATGTGGTGTCGTCTATCTGCTAAGAGCGTAGCAGCAGTCCGTCCAGTCTGCCGGCGGTTTGGCCTACCTGAGGGCAGTCTGACAGCGGTGTCCGGGTGGAGCTCCTGCTCGCCCTTCAGCACTGCTACAGCCTCCGCCGTCACCTCCTGCACGATCCGCGCAGAGACTTGCTCTGGGCGACACACACATCCAAATACACACGTCAAGCATGTAACACAACCCAAACACACCCTCAATCACACCTTCTCAATCACAAACCTGGAGACTGCACAGTGTAGAATTTTCCCTTTAGCATGTTGCATTCAGGACATCAGCTACTTATCAAACGATGGATAATCGGAGAAGTTTTAATGCAGGTGAAACACTGAATGCATGCTGTATTAATGTTTGTACTGTTTGACCCAAATAACGCACAAGTCATGCATTTTTCCAGCTTTTTCTGGCTACCGCACATGCGTATATCCCCCCAAAGAGGCGGGCTTTTCCTGCTCGTGGTTTAACCAGCAAACCAGTTGACTCATTTTACTGAAGGGTGGGACTTTCCCTGTAAACAGATGCCATGTTGATCATTACAAGCTTTCCCATTAAAAAAAGGCCAGTCCTTTATAACGTCTCTGCCTACGCACTCAAAATAGCATCGTCTAAATCATCACACACTCTACTCACCATGACCAGGGAATCTGAAATAGACTTGTTTGTGTGATTTCTGAGACTGAACGACATTTTTCTATGAAAATGAACACAAATGTCATGTTTTGCTTGGCTAATGACACTATGGCACGTTTGAATCCAGAATTTTGTCCACACTTTTGATTAGCCTAGGCTAATCGACTGATCTTAGGGTTACATCTTGTCCTGGCACGAATTTCAGTGATCGAGTAACAACAAAACCATTTTAGCTCAGTGATCAGGTTTTCTTTCGGATTTCTCAGTCTGCGCATGCGTGAAAACGGAACATATTACTGGAAATAAACAGCAACTGTCGTGAGACGCAGCAAACACGTTTGTGCGTCGCTCAAACCAAATACATGCTTGACAAAACAGAGGTGAAATATTCTTCATCTTCTACATGATGTGTGTTCATATTTTGAGGTAAAGTGACACAATGGGGGGAAAAAAAGCCGCTGGATGAAGTTTGAGTTTTAATTTACGTCTACGTCACGTCTTCGTCTATGAGTTTATTGGCTGGTTGCAAAGCAGAAATCTGATTACTGTCTGACTCATGCAGACCCAGAGTTTCCCATTATCTGATTACTGTGAAGTGCATGTAAACTTGTTGATCTGATTACTGACCAGATCTGATTTTCGGCAGTTATACACACTCAGTGACTAGCATAAAGCATCCAAAACACAGTTTGGCATTTTTGCCATTATTCGAAAAGGCCAGTTGTCCAAAATGATTAGGACAGCATTACTTATTCATTTACTTCCATTAAAAGTTAAGAATGTTTTTCTTGTCCTGTAAAGTCGTCTTTTTGGAGATACAAGGTTTTGTTCCGACAGCAGCGATATGCTGGTTTTGGTGGTGAACAGCTTCCACTGCTACTGACCAGCATCCAAAAGACAACATATCGCTGTTGTCAGAACAAAACCTTGTATCTCCAAAATGGTAACTTTAAAGGAGAAGGAAAAAACCTACTTTACTTTTAATGTAAGTCAATGGAACCAGACGTCTTAACAAGTCATTTTAGGTAATTTCTTTTGGTCCAATCATCATGAAATTTACAAACAATATAAATGGCAACAGGCATTTTCACATTATATCAGAAACTGAAAAACAAAAAAAACGGAGACAGCAGCGATATGATGCTTTTACTGGTGACCAGTTATGCTGGTCTATGTTGTATTGCTAACATATCATCAGCCAGGTATCTGATAACAGTACGCCTGTGATATCCACTGTTCACTACTGCATTTAAATTTGTTACTTACACGTAAAACATGCAGATAAAAATATCCAAATTTTAAATAATGGATTTATATTAAAGATTAAAGGCCTATTAGCTGGTCTTTAGCTTGTTTTTGCTTTTATTTGATACACAGACTTCATGAAGTGATGCAACACTACATCTGCTGTCAGGATAAGAATTAAATGAGAAACGATGTAAATTAATTTTATTCCCAAACTCTGACTTTAAGATCCATTGTGTGCACAACTCCAGTCCTGCAGGGCTGGTGTCCCGCACAATTTGGTGATTTACCTGCTCAAACACACCTCAGTCAGCACATCTATACATTGCCACGTGTAGTGGGTGTGTTTGAGCAGGTAAACTACCAAACTGTGCTGGACACCAGCCCAGTGGACCGAAGCTGTGTACTCCGGCTTTAATGCAACATGGCCTCGGCCACAGTTTTCACCGATGTCCACCTCTGGGGTCCAAAGGAGTATAGTGAGCCTATGAAAGGTAATGAGCCCCATTTCCGAGCCATATATTCTTACTATACTGCAAATATCTTGTGACAGGTGCATAGGTGTTTTGTCTGTAGTAATTAGAGCAAGGATTCCCATTTAAACTGGTAAAATCCACCCACTGTAGGCTGGAAAAGTAATACAATCTATAGTTTCTCACAACAGTGCGGTCGTAAGGACCATTTTCAGAGCTAGAGAGTCTAAGAAAATGTGAAATTGCGTATGTGACTTGGATTTTAACTGACATCTAATGAATAGAACTTCGGGGTTTCTCTGAAGACCTGCACACAATTAAAAAGAAAAATAGGGTAATAAAGTTAGTCTCTCATAGACGCACATTAATTGGGACTCAGTAGCGTTTTGAGGACTCAGTAGCGTTTTGAGGACGTACGGTAGAGGAAAACAGTTTCTGAAGGACGGATAAGGAACAGAAACGGCAGGAGGATTGGCAGTAACAGATTGTCATGGCAACAGTGGATGGAGGACTCATGAGCAGAGAAAAGCCTCCAATTAGAAAGCAATTTCACAGCTGACCCCATTGGCTGGTCAGAAACTCAGGAAAGAAACTCCACCATCTCATAGATTTCAAAGAGGTCATATAGGTTATCACAGGTGATCCAGCTTGAATTAACACAATTTTCTAGGTTCAGACTGTATATGTGTATCTAGCATGATGAAATGGTAGCACACGCATTGTTCATAAGGCTACATGACATGTACATATGGTCATATACAAATGTTTGAACACCCCTGGTTGACTTTTCTAAGTGAAAGTAAGTTAAAACATCCTCATACAGGTTATACATGACAAAACATGTGACTTGACTAGGGCTGTTTCCATCCTTTGCATACAACTTTATGACAAGTGATATAAACCTTCATAAACATTCCTTAAGTCATATCTCGACAGGTGTCAGCTGTCCTAAAGGCTGCCTTTGTCAACTCGGATGCCAGTTTGACATAATAGCCATGTTAAATGATAAGAAAACATATACGACGCTGTCATTAAGTGTAATGACTGCTTGTGTCAAAGCCTTTTCTATGGGTCCCTCTCCACTTGTAGTGGGAATTCAGGTGGATACATTTTTAACAAATCAGTTTCTTTCATCCCAAAACTAAATAATCTTCATATGTCCATTAACATCTTCTATCATCATATATTCAAAAAGGAGAGCTTAAATCTAAACACATTTTACAGTCACTGGTGTCGTATGAATGTGGTCTAACACCAGTGACGGTGACTCCAGTGACTTTCAGGTTAAAACCGAGGATTTTGTAAGTCGGCTGACTCGTTGGAGGTTCAGGTGACCTTGTGCAACTATTTAAAATCAGTGATAAAAATGATATCTGGGATTATTTAGACCACATTTTAACTCCACAGCCATTAAAGCACATAACACCAGTGACACAATGACGTTTTGTGCTGCCTGATCAGCAAAACGATTAATAAATGAATGAAATATAGTGAGCGAGTGTGGATTCGCCTTCTCATGCCTTGTGATGCTTCCTCTCTGATGAGCCTCGACCCAAAGAAGCAGTTTAACAGAGAAAATACTGTTAAAATGTCAAATAAGAGTCCTGAAAACACCAGTGACCAAAGTCTCTGTAAGGTGTAAACATGAATCTGTTCTATACACATTCCTCAGTTAAAGCTCTTAATGGGTGAAAATGTTCAGTGTTGTTTTGTGATGAACTGTCTAATGTCACACAAAAGTCACTTGGCATTGAAGTTGACAAAAGCAGTGTTTATGACAGCCGATTCAGTTGTTATAAGCCGTTAAGCATATTGTAGGCAGTGTTTAATGAACACTGTTCACCTGGTGTGTGTAACAATTATGATTCATATTATTAGACCATAAAATGTTAAAGGACCATCCATCCATTTTCTAAGCCGCTTCTCCGTCAGGGTCGCAGGGGGATGCTGGAGCCTATCCCAGCGGTCTTCAGGCGGAAGGCAGGATACACCCTGGCCTGGACGCCAGTCCATCGCATGGCAGACAGACACTCACACCCAGGGGTAATTTAGCATGACCAATTGGCCTGACTGCATGTCTTTGGACTGCAGGAGGAAACCCACGCAGACACGGGGAGAACATGCAAACTCCACACAGAGAGGACCCTGGCTGCCCGGCCGGGGAATCGAACCCAGTCCCTCCTCGCTGTGAGGCGACAGCGCTACCCACCACGCCACCGTGCCGCCCATTTTAAATGACCTCAGGTATATATGGGTCAAAAGCCCATAGTAGCACAACAAGCTACTGAGTGTAATCTCATAGATGACCATTTTACTGAAAGACTGGCTACGGGATCCGATGTGATCTACACTTCTGAAACAAATCATGTTTTAACGATCATACACCGACCATGAGAGGATCCTTCACCCAGGCTTTAGAGAACACCTGGAATTCTCCATGCATTGCCACCCAACATGATGGAGATCAATTCAAATATAGCCGAGTACAAGGAAACGGACTCCAGTATGATATTAACGCAGCAGGGAGCCAATAAAAACGCATCTGTTCATGCAGGACTGGCTCGTCCAGGTCAAAAGAGTTTGAGGCCATAAACTCTAAAAAGACGGTTCTTCAAGGGTTCTTAGGTAAATTAAACGGTTCTATGAACTATGGACACTCACAAAGTACTTTTGCATTATTAAAAGGTTCTTTCCATCGTGAAAGGGTTTTACAGCTTGATGGAGAACGTGTTGTGTATACATAGCACCAAAAAAAGGTTCTTCTACAGTTATGATGTCAAGCCTTTAACAACAGAAGAACCCCTATTGGTGGTATATCAAACCTTATATAACACATTTTCCATCAATCTGAAGAAAACTGTCACCATGCAAAGTGTTCTTTAAGTGTTCATGGTTCTAGACCAAATGAATCCTAGACCATTTTCTTTACCAAAGCACCCTTGAAGAACCATCTTTTTAAAGTGTGTACATGGTGCTATATAAACCCTTTTTGAAAAGGGTTCTTCATAGCACCAAAAAAGTTGATGTCAAGCTTGTCACAGTAGAAGAACCATTTTGGTGGCATGTAGAACCTTTTTCAAAAAAGTTCTTTATAGAACCATTTACAACACATTCTCCATCGACCTAAACAACGTTCCATGATGCAAAGAACCCTTTCATCATTCAAAGAGTTCTTTGTGTGCTCATGGTTCTATATATAACTTTTCTGAAAAGGGTTCTATATGACACTAAAAAGGGTTCTTCTACTATGAAAAGCTTGACATCATAACAATAGTAGAATGCTTTTTTGGTGCTTTATAGAACCCTTTTCAAAAAAAGTTCTATATTGAAACATAAACAACATATTCTTCATCAAGCTGAAGAACCCTTTCTGGTGCCATATAGAACCCTTTTCAAAAAATTCTCTATATAGAACCACATAGAACACATTCTCCATCTGTCTAAAAAGCTCTTTCATGATGCAAAGAACTCTTTAATTATTCAAAGGGTTCTTTGAGTGGTCATAGTTCTAAATAGAACAATTTTCTTTACTAAAGAACCCAAACTACACACTTTTAATTGCGCAGTTTGGATAAAAAAAAAATCAAACGCACAGAAATCTTTCCCTGAATATTTACAGATATATTACACTGGAAAAACATGTCAGAGTTACAATTTAATATTGTAACGCAATATTGTTTTCCAAGCACCACAGAAGAGCTGGTCATGTGTAAAGATTGAGGCCATATTTTAATGTTTATTTTGGCAATTTTAACTGCAATAATCTATACATGACTACGGAATATATGAATGAAATGACAAAGAAAACAAATGGTAAATAAATTTTATAGAATATAAATTATATATAGGATTATGTATATTATATATAATGAAAGTTCTCCAGGACTCGTGTCACTGGTGTTACTGTGTCACAAAAAAAAATCCCTTATTTTGAACTAAAAGTCACACTGATGACGTCACTTGACTTCCTTTTGCCCATTTTCTGAGGATCTATGAAGAAAAGCACACGGTGAGTCCACTGTGTCCATTTAATTATCAGAGATTTTCTCATGTAGCTCATCACTTCATATGAAGCTTTGAGTTGACGTCACTGGCGTGACCCACTTTATTCTTAGGTAATTGTCAAAATAGTATACAAATGGATTAAATGACATATTTCAGTGGATGCTCCATGATTGACAACATGTGGTTTGATGCTCCACGGCAGCCGTTTTATGAGATGCATTTTTCATTGAAAATGTCACTGGTGTTACCTTTCTTATGTGTAACACCAGTAATGATCAGTAACACCAGTGACTCCGATGGAGGGTTTAAAAAGTGGACGTTTCTGTAGAACGACCCAGGTAACAAGCACAGGAAGATTAGCACCACACAAACTGCAGGGCTAAACAATCACATACCCAAGCTGTTCAGTAATCTCAAATAGAATTGTTTATGTGGTTCCTGATACCGAAGGACACAGTGGTGTCTATAAAAACAACATGTGCCGCAACATTAAACTCCCTCAGATCACACAGCGTCACCGTGTATACTTTGCGTAAACAGATAAAACATAAGGACAAGCAGCCTTGCCAGACTCTGTGCCCAATGCAAACTTCATGCTCATAAGATTCAGAAGAAATAAACGTTTATTAATCATAACTGAATGATAATCACCGTTGGAACTGCACGCTGCTGCTATAACACATGACGTCAAACCTCCATTCGAAAGCTTAAACGTGGTTCGGTGCCATTTCGTCCTCCCACATTCTGTATGCCACGTTCTGTAATCTGTTGAGTTTTCTTTTGTGATGCTGGGCCTTTTTCAGCACAGCGTCCACCCACCCCAATGCATCGAAGCACCCACACACTCACACGACAAATACATGTGAGCGGGCACACAGCTGAAACCACCTACGCTCCAACACAGACACAGAGGAGAGAGCGAAGAGGGAAAAATAAAGACACCCTCTTAGCCACTTAAAGTAATGCTCCTCACCCACATAGTTCAGAATGATATCCATTCTTCTTCACTGAGACATACGCCTCCTGCAGCCTCAATGCTCCACTTCGTCAGTGCTTTTAAAGAGAAAATCTAATCACAGCTTTCAGTACTCGTTAGGACATCAGAATTATTACATAATCACCTAAATGTCATTATTTAAACTGACTGCAAATATTTTCAACGGTTACAAAAGTTTATGTTGCAACAAAATGTGTTTTTGAAGCAAATGCATTTACATGAGTCTTACAAAAAAGTTTTCCTGACTGGATCTATGATACCATTAGAGGGCGGCGGTGAGTAACGTTTGTTCATTTGGTGTTTGTTAATATCACCTGTAGAGGGCGGCAGTGAGTAACGGTTGTTTATTTGGTGTTTGTTAATATCACCTGTAGAGGGCGGCGGTGAGTAACGTTTGTTTATTTGGTGTTTGTTAATATCACCTGTAGAGGGCGACGGTGAGTAACGTTTGTTTATTTGGTGTTTGTTAATATCACCTGTAGAGGGCGGCAGTGAGTAACGGTTGTTTATTTGGTGTTTGTTAATATCACCTGTAGAGGGCGGCGGTGAGTAACGTTTGTTTATTTGGTGTTTGTTAATATCACCTGTAGAGGGCGGCAGTGAGTAACGGTTGTTTATTTGGTGTTTGTTAATATCACCTGTAGAGGGCGGCGGTGAGTAACGTTTGTTTATTTGGTGTTTGTTAATATCACCTGTAGAGGGCAGCGGTGAGTAACGGGTGTTTATTTGGTGTTTGTTAATATCACCTGTAGAGGGCGGCAGTGAGTAACGTTTGTTCATTTGGTGTTTGTTAATATCACCTGTAGAGGGCGGCGGTGAGTAACATTTGTTCATTTGGTGTTTGTTAATATCACCTGTAGAGGGCGGCGGTGAATAACGTTTGTTCATTTGGTGTTTGTTAATATCACCTGTAGAGGGCGGCGGTGAGTAACGGTTGTTTATTTGGTGTTTGTTAATATCACCTTTAGAGGGCGGCGGTGAGTAACGTTTGTTTATTTGGTGTTTGTTAATATCACCTGTAGAGGGCGGCAGTGAGTAACGTTTGTTCATTTGGTGTTTGTTAATATCACCTGTAGAGGGCGGCAGTGAGTAACGTTTGTTCATTTGGTGTTTGTTAATATCACCTGTAGAGGGCGGCGGTGAGTAACGTTTGTTTATTTGGTGTTTGTTAATATCACCTGTAGAGGGCGGCGGTGAGTAACGTTTGTTTAGTTGGTGTTTGTTAATATCACCTGTAGAGGGCAGCGGTGAGTAACGTTTGTTTAGTTGGTGTTTGTTAATATCACCTGTAGAGGGCAGCGGTGAGTAACGGTTGTTTATTTGGTGTTTGTTAATATCACCTTTAGAGGGCGGCGGTGAGTAACGGTTGTTTATTTGATGTTTGTTAATATCACCTTTAGAGGGCGGCGGTGAGTAACGTTTGTTTATTTGGTGTTTGTCAATATCACCTGTAGAGGGCGGCGGTGAGTAATGTTTGTTTATTTGGTGTTTGTTAATATCACCTGTAGAGGGCGGCGGTGAGTAACGTTTGTTTATTTGGTGTTTGTCAATATCACCTTTAGAGGGCGGCGGTGAGTAACGTTTGTTCATTTGGTGTTTGTTAATATCACCTTTAGAGGGCGGCGGTGAGTAACATTTGTTTATTTGGTGTTTGTCAATATCACCTGTAGAGGGCGGCGGTGAGTAACGTTTGTTTATTTGGTGTTTGTCAATATCACCTGTAGAGGGCGGCGGTGAGTAATGTTTGTTTATTTGGTGTTTGTTAATATCACCTGTAGAGGGCGGCGGTGAGTAACGGTTGTTTATTTGGTGTTTGTTAATATCACCTGTAGAGGGCGGCGGTGAGTAACGTTTGTTTATTTGGTGTTTGTTAATATCACCTTTAGAGGGCGGCGGTGAGTAACGGTTGTTTATTTGGTGTTTGTTAATATCACCTGTAGAGGGCGGTGGTGAGTAACGTTTGTTTATTTGGTGTTTGTTAATATCACCTGTAGAGGGCGGCGGTGAGTAACGTTTGTTTATTTGGTGTTTGTTAATATCACCTGTAGAGGGCGGCAGTGAGTAACGTTTGTTCATTTGGTGTTTGTTAATATCACCTGTAGAGGGCGGCAGTGAGTAACGTTTGTTCATTTGGTGTTTGTTAATATCACCTGTAGAGGGCGGCAGTGAGTAACGTTTGTTCATTTGGTGTTTGTTAATATCACCTGTAGAGGGCGGCAGTGAGTAACGTTTGTTTATTTGGTGTTTGTTAATATCACCTGTAGAGGGCGGCGGTGAGTAACGTTTGTTTATTTGGTGTTTGTTAATATCACCTGTAGAGGGCGGCGGTGAGTAACGTTTGTTCATTTGGTGTTTGTTAATATCACCTGTAGAGGGCGGCGGTGAGTAACGTTTGTTTAGTTGGTGTTTGTTAATATCACCTTTAGAGGGCGGCGGTGAGTAACATTTGTTCATTTGGTGTTTGTTAATATCACCTGTAGAGGGCGGCGGTGAGTAACGTTTGTTTAGTTGGTGTTTGTTAATATCACCTGTAGAGGGCAGCGGTGAGTAACGGTTGTTTATTTGGTGTTTGTTAATATCACCTTTAGAGGGCGGCGGTGAGTAACGGTTGTTTATTTGATGTTTGTTAATATCACCTTTAGAGGGCGGCGGTGAGTAACGTTTGTTTATTTGGTGTTTGTCAATATCACCTTTAGAGGGCGTCGGTGAGTAACGTTTGTTCATTTGGTGTTTGTTAATATCACCTTTAGAGGGCGGCGGTGAGTAATGGTTGTTTACTTGGTGTGTGTTAATATCACCTGTAGAGGGCGGCGGTGAGTAACGTTTGTTTATTTGGTGTTTGTTAATATCACCTGTAGAGGGCAGCGGTGAGTAACGTTTGTTTATTTGGTGTGTGTTAATATCAGCTGTAGAGGGCGGCAGTGAGTAACGGTTGTTTATTTGGTGTTTGTTAATATCACCTGTAGAGGGCGGCGGTGAGTAACGTTTGTTTACTTGGTGTGTGTTAATATCACCTGTAGAGGGCGGCGGTGAGTAACGTTTGTTTACTTGGTGTGTGTTAATATCAGCTGTAGATGGCAGCGGTGAGTAACGTTTGTTTACTTGGTGTGTGTTAATATCACCTGTAGAGGGCGGCGGTGAGTAACGTTTGTTCATTTGGTGTTTGTTAATATCACCTGTAGAGGGCGGCGGTGAGTAACGTTTGTTTACTTGGTGTGTGTTAATATCAGCTGTAGAGGGCGGCGGTGAGTAACGTTTGTTTACTTGGTGTGTGTTAATATCACCTGTAGAGGGCGGCGGTGAGTAACGTTTGTTTACTTGGTGTGTGTTAATATCACCTGTAGAGGGCGACGGTGAGTAACGTTTGTTTACTTGGTGTGTGTTAATATCAGCTGTAGAGGGCGGCGGTGAGTAACGTTTGTTTACTTGGTGTGTGTTAATATCACCTGTAGAGGGCAGCGGTGAGTAACGGTTGTTTATTTGGTGTTTGTTAATATCACCTGTAGAGGGCGGCGGTGAGTAACGGTTGTTTATTTGAGCTCAAGCTGTGTTTGTTATCAGTTGGGAGGTACTAAAACAGGTATAAGGGAGGTATAAACAGCTAGAGGTAAGACAGCTAATCAGCCACTTTGACCACTTCAGGCTTGTACTTTAACAGTAGTAAACAATTAATAAAAAGCAATTTCAAACACATTTATATGGAAATTAATCATCTTTTATGATCATCATATGAATGTGTCAGGCCTATTAATTAGCTACATTAGCCTAGTAGCTCCAGTAAAAAACTAAGAAAGTAAACTTCAGACACCAAACATGCTGTGCCTGATGAAGAACATACAGGAAAAAATGGAAAAATTGTGGAAAAGTTCCTCATGCTTCTGACTCCTGCTGGCTTAAAAACGGTGTTGGTTATGTTAGTGTAGTATTCCTTTAACAGTAATCAACAACTAATTGAAATTCACCACAGTGCAGAGACCAAGCCATTCCCAGCAATGCAATTAAAGCACAAACAGATAACTGTGTACTGTAATTGCATGTTCTCACCCACACACCTCCAGAGGAGTCGAGAGTAAAGCCACGGACACAAAAGAGTAAAGCGAAAGAGAGAGAGAGAGAGAGAGAGAGAGAGAGAGAAAGAGAGAGAGAGAGAGACAGAGAGAGCAAGAGAGCAAGAGAGAGAGAAATGGAGCAACATAACAAGCAACATAACATGAAGGTGGCAAGAGATGATGAGAGCAACATAGAGAGAAAAAAGAGGGAGAGGGAGAGAGACAGACAGACACAGAGACAGTAGGAGAGAGAGAAACAAAGAGAGACAGATAGAAAGAGAGTGAGAGAGATTTTCATTTATTCCATAAATCCTCTCCTCCCTTTGATGTTGAATTCATTTTATAACCAAACAGATTAAAACAGTAATGCTCAGTAATACACGTCTCAGTCCGGTCGCTCACATCAAAGTACCTTCACTCACAGCACTAACACATTCACTCACTGCACTGCTCTTCACTGAACCCACACATTCACTCACTGCACTGCTCTTCACTGAACTCACACATTCACTCACTGCACTGCTCTTCACTGAACCCACACATTCACTCACTGCACTGCTCTTCACTGAACCCACACATTCACTCACTGCACTGCTCTTCACTGAACTCACACATTCACTCACTGCACTGCTCTTCACTGAACCCACACATTCACTCACTGCACTGCTCTTCACTGAACTCACACATTCACTCACTGCACTGCTCTTCACTGAACCCACACATTCACTCACTGCACTGCTCTTCACTGAACTCACACATTCACTCACTGCACTGCTCTTCACTGAACTCACACATTCACTCACTGCACTGCTCTTCACTGTACTCACACATTCACTCACTGCACTGCTCTTCACTGAACTCACACATTCACTCACTGCACTGCTCTTCACTGAACCCACACATTCACTCACTGCACTGCTCTTCACTGAACTCACACATTCACTCACTGCACTGCTCTTCACTGAACTCACACATTCACTCACTGCACTGCTCTTCACTGAACCCACACATTCACTCACTGCACTGCTCTTCACTGAACTCACACATTCACTCACTGCACTGCTCTTCACTGAACCCACACATTCACTCACTGCACTGCTCTTCACTGAACTCACACATTCACTCACTGCACTGCTCTTCACTGAACCCACACATTCACTCACTGCACTGCTCTTCACTGAACTCACACATTCACTCACTGCACTGCTCTTCACTGTACTCACACATTCACTCACTGCACTGCTCTTCACTGAACCCACACATTCACTCACTGCACTGCTCTTCACTGAACCCACACATTCACTCACTGCACTGCTCTTCACTGAACTCACACATTCACTCACTGCATTGCTCTTCACTGAACTCACACATTCACTCACTGCACTGCTCTTCACTGTACTCACACATTCACTCACTGCACTGCTCTTCACTGAACTCACACATTCACTCACTGCACTGCTCTTCACTGAACTCACACATTCACTCACTGCACTGCTCTTCACTGAACTCACACATTCACTCACTGCACTGCTCTTCACTGAACTCACACATTCACTCACTGCACTGCTCTTCACTGAACTCACACATTCACTCACTGCACTGCTCTTCACTGAACCCACACATTCACTCACTGCACTGCTCTTCACTGTACTCACACATTCACTCACTGCACTGCTCTTCACTGAACTCACACATTCACTCACTGCACTGCTCTTCACTGCACTCACACATTCACTCACTGCACTGCTCTTCACTGAACCCACACATTCACTCACTGCACTGCTCTTCACTGTACTCACACAATCACTCACTGCACTGCTCTTCACTGTACTCACACATTCCCTCACTGCACTACTCTTCACTGAACTCACACATTCACTCACTGCACTGCTCTTCACTGAACCCACACATTCACTCACTGCACTGCTCTTCACTGAACTCACACATTCACTCACTGCACTGCTCTTCACTGTACTCACACATTCACTCACTGCACTGCTCTTCACTGCACTCACACATTCACTCACTGCACTGCTCTTCACTGAACTCACACATTCACTCACTGCACTGCTCTTCACTGCACTCACACATTCACTCACTGCACTGCTCTTCACTGAACCCACACATTCACTCACTGCACTGCTCTTCACTGTACTCACACATTCACTCACTGCACTGCTCTTCACTGCACTCACACATTCACTCACTGCACTGCTCTTCACTGAACTCACACATTCACTCACTGCACTGCTCTTCACTGTACTCACACATTCACTCACTGCACTGCTCTTCACTGAACTCACACATTCACTCACTGCACTGCTCTTCACTGAACCCACACATTCACTCACTGCACTGCTCTTCACTGTACTCACACATTCACTCACTGCACTGCTCTTCACTGAACTCACACATTCACTCACTGCACTGCTCTTCACTGAACTCACACATTCACTCACTGCACTGCTCTTCACTGAACTCACACATTCACTCACTGCACTGCTCTTCACTGAACTCACACATTCACTCACTGCACTGCTCTTCACTGAACTCACACAATCACTCACTGCACTGCTCTTCACTGAACTCACACATTCACTCACTGCACTGCTCTTCACTGAACCCACACATTCACTCACTGCACTGCTCTTCACTGAACTCACACATTCACTCACTGCACTGCTCTTCACTGCACTCACACATTCACTCACTGCACTGCTCTTCACTGCACTCACACATTCACTCACTGCACTGCTCTTCACTGAACCCACACATTCACTCACTGCACTGCTCTTCACTGAACTCACACATTCACTCACTGCACTGCTCTTCACTGTACTCACACATTCACTCACTGCACTGCTCTTCACTGCACTCACACATTCACTCACTGCACTGCTCTTCACTGAACCCACACATTCACTCACTGCACTGCTCTTCACTGTACTCACACATTCACTCACTGCACTGCTCTTCACTGTACTCACACATTCACTCACTGCACTGCTCTTCACTGCACTCACACATTCACTCACTGCACTGCTCTTCACTGAACTCACACATTCACTCACTGCACTGCTCTTCACTGTACTCACACATTCACTCACTGCACTGCTCTTCACTGAACTCACACATTCACTCACTGCACTGCTCTTCACTGAACTCACACATTCACTCACTGCACTGCTCTTCACTGTACTCACACATTCACTCACTGCACTGCTCTTCACTGTACTCACACATTCACTCACTGCACTGCTCTTCACTGAACTCACACATTCACTCACTGCACTGCTCTTCACTGAACTCACACATTCACTCACTGCACTGCTCTTCACTGAACTCACACATTCACTCACTGCACTGCTCTTCACTGAACTCACACATTCACTCACTGCACTGCTCTTCACTGAACTCACACATTCACTCACTGCACTGCTCTTCACTGAACTCACACATTCACTCACTGCACTGCTCTTCACTGAACTCACACATTCACTCACTGCATTGCTCTTCACTGAACTCACACATTCACTCACTGCACTGCTCTTCACTGAACTCACACATTCACTCACTGCACTGCTCTTCACTGAACCCACACATTCACTCACTGCACTGCTCTTCACTGTACTCACACATTCACTCACTGCACTGCTCTTCACTGTACTCACACATTCACTCACTGCACTGCTCTTCACTGCACTCACACATTCACTCACTGCACTGCTCTTCACTGAACTCACACATTCACTCACTGCACTGCTCTTCACTGTACTCACACATTCACTCACTGCACTGCTCTTCACTGAACTCACACATTCACTCACTGCACTGCTCTTCACTGTACTCACACATTCACTCACTGCACTGCTCTTCACTGTACTCACACATTCACTCACTGCACTGCTCTTCACTGAACTCACACATTCACTCACTGCACTGCTCTTCACTGAACTCACACATTCACTCACTGCACTGCTCTTCACTGAACTCACACATTCACTCACTGCACTGCTCTTCACTGTACTCACACATTCACTCACTGCACTGCTCTTCACTGAACTCACACATTCACTCACTGCACTGCTCTTCACTGAACTCACACATTCACTCACTGCACTGCTCTTCACTGAACTCACACATTCACTCACTGCACTGCTCTTCACTGAACTCACACATTCACTCACTGCACTGCTCTTCACCGTACTCACACATTCACTCACTGCACTGCTCTTCACTGAATTCACACATTCACTCACTGCACTGCTCTTCACTGAACTCACACATTCACTCACTGCACTGCTCTTCACTGAACCCACACATTCACTCACTGCACTGCTCTTCACTGTACTCACACATTCACTCACTGCACTGCTCTTCACTGTACTCACACATTCACTCACTGCACTGCTCTTCACTGAACTCACACATTCACTCACTGCACTGCTCTTCACTGAACTCACACATTCACTCACTGCATTGCTTTTCACTGTACTCACACATTCACTCACTGCATTGCTTTTCACTGTACTCACACATTCCTCACTAGCACTCTTCAGTGTACTCACACATTCACACACTACACAGATCTTCATTGTACTCACACATTCACTCACTACACAGATCTTCAGTGTACTCACACATTCACACACTACACAGATCTTCATTGTACTCACACATTCACTCACTGCACTGCACTCACACATTCACTCACTGCACTTCACTGTACTCACACATTCACTCACTGCACTGCACTCACACCTTCACTCAGTGCAGTGCCCTTCACTTTATTCACACATTCCCTCACTGCACTGCTCTTCACTGTAGTCACACATTCACTTGTTGCACGGCCCTGCACTGTGTTCACACCTTCACTCAGTGCAGTGCCCTTCACTTTATTCACACATTCTCTCACACACTCTGCATTGTACTCACTGTACAGCTGTTCACTGTACTCACACATTCATTCACTCACTGGACTGCTTCTCACTGTATCCAACACATTCACTGACAGCACAACTTCACTCACTGTACCAACATACTCTCACAGCACTAACACATACACTCACAGCACAAAAACTCTCTCTGTACTCACATTCACTCACTGCACTAACACATTCACTTACTGTACTTACACATTTACTCACTTTCCTGCTCTTCTCTGTGCTCACACCTTCAATCATTGCACCAACACATTTAGTCACAGCACAAAAACATGTGGTCACTGCACTTAAACATTCACTTGTAACATCAACACATTCACTCTCAGCACAAAAGCATTCTATGTACTCACATATTCTTTTACTGCACCAGTACATTCATTCACTGCACTAACCAATTTACTCACTGCGCCAATACATTCACTAACAACACATTTACTCCTCTGCTCTTCACCGACCTCACACATTCATTCACTGCACTAACCAATTTACTCACTGCGCCAATACATTCACTAACAACACATTTACTCCTCTGCTCTTCACCGACCTCACACATTCATTCACTGCACTAACCAATTTACTCACTGCGCCAATACATTCACTAACAACACATTTACTCCTCTGCTCTTCACCGACCTCACACATTCATTCACTGCACTAACCAATTTACTCACTGTGCCAATACATTCACTAACAACACATTTACTCCTCTGCTCTTCACCGACCTCACACATTCATTCACTGCACTAACCCATTCAGCCACTGCACCAACACATTCAGCCACTGCACCAGCACATTCAACCACTGCACTAACCCATTCAGCCACTGCACCAGCACATTCATCCACTGCACTAACCCATTCAGCCACTGCACCAGCACATTCAACCACTGCACTAACCCATTCAGCCACTGCACCAGCACATTCAGCCACTGCACTAACCCATTCAGCCACTGCACCAGCACATTCAGCCACTGCACTAACCCATTCAGCCACTGCACCAGCACATTCAACCACTGCACCAGCACATTCAGCCACTGCACTAACCCATTCAGCCACTGCACTAACCCATTCAGCCACTGCACTAACCCATTCAGCCACTGCACCAGCACATTCAACCACTGCACCAGCACATTCAGCCACTGCACTAACCCATTCAGCCACTGCACCAACACATTCAGCCACTGCACTAACCCATTCAGCCACTGCACCAACACATTCAGCCACTGCACTAACCCATTCAGCCACTGCAAAAACCCATTCAGCCACTGCACTAACCCATTCAGCCACTGCACCAGCACATTCAGCCACTGCACCAGCACATTCAGCCACTGCACCAGCACATTCAGCCACTGCACCAACACATTCAGCCACTGCACCAACACATTCAGCCACTGCACCAAACACATTCAGCCACTGCACTAACCCATTCAGCCACTGCAAAAACCCATTCAGCCACTGCACTAACCCATTCAGCCACTGCACCAGCACATTCAGCCACTGAACCAACACATTCAGCCACTGCACCAACACATTCAGCCACTGCACCAAACACATTCAGCCACTGCACTAACCCATTCAGCCACTGCACTAACCCATTCAGCCACTGCACCAGCACATTCAGCCACTGCACTAACCCATTCAGCCACTGCACCAACACATTCAGCCACTGAACCAACACATTCAGCCACTGCACCAACACATTCAGCCACTGCACCAAACACATTCAGCCACTGCACTAACCCATTCAGCCACTGCACCAGCACATTCAGCCACTGCACCAGCACATTCAGCCACTGCACCAGCACATTCAGCCACTGCACCAACACATTCAGCCACTGCACCAGCACATTCAGCCACTGAACCAACACATTCAGCCACTGCACCAACACATTCAGCCACTGCACCAAACACATTCAGCCACTGCACTAACCCATTCAGCCACTGCACTAACCCATTCAGCCACTGCACCAGCACATTCAGCCACTGCACCAACACATTCAGCCACTGCACCAACACATTCAGCCACTGCACCAACACATTCAGCCACTGCACCAAACACATTCAGCCACTGCACTAACCCATTCAGCCACTGCACTAACCCATTCAGCCACTGCACCAGCACATTCAGCCACTGCACCAACACATTCAGCCACTGCACCAACACATTCAGCCACTGCACCAAACACATTCAGCCACTGCACCAGCACATTCAGCCACTGAACCAACACATTCAGCCACTGCACCAACACATTCAGCCACTGCACCAAACACATTCAGCCACTGCACTAACCCATTCAGCCACTGCACTAACCCATTCAGCCACTGCACCAGCACATTCAGCCACTGCACCAACACATTCAGCCACTGCACCAACACATTCAGCCACTGCACCAAACACATTCAGCCACTGCACCAGCACATTCAGCCACTGCACCAGCACATTCAGCCACTGCACCAGCACATTCAGCCACTGCACCAACACATTCAGCCACTGCACCAACACATTCAGCCACTGCACCAAACACATTCAGCCACTGCACCAACACATTCAGCCACTGCACCAGCACATTCAGCCACTGCACCAGCACATTCAGCCACTGCACCAGCACATTCAGCCACTGCACCAACACATTCAGCCACTGCACCAACACATTCAGCCACTGCACTAACCCATTCAGCCACTGCACCAACACATTCAGCCACTGCACCAACATATTCAGCCACTGCACCAACACATTCAGCCACTGCACCAGCACATTCAGCCACTCATTGTACTGTAACTATCATGCTGTTCATCCTGCTCTCATGTCAGGTGTGTAGTCTCTTGTATAACAGCTAAGCCTGAAGTGTGGGTGAGTAGAGTTTATCCCAGGTCCATGAAATTGTCTTATCCATGCTCATCCCACAAATGCATTCTTTCATAGCTATTGTTCTGAGGTTGGAAAGGGATTACAGAACCTTGATATAAACCTTGTTCAACCAAAAGATAAACTATAGTGCATAAGAACATTTTAGGCTCTATATTTAGTTATCTAAATTTACTGTGCATTATTAAATTAAAACGACATTTATATGTGTATAAAATCTTACATTATTGAGTTTTCTTTTTTTGTTTCAGTCTCAGTCATATATGGAAACTATTACTGGTAGTCAATGCACAGCAACCTAACTAGCTAGCAATGTTAAAAGAACTAAAGTCAGTAATTTTTCAGATCTTTATGTCTATACCTAAAAACAAACAATTAATGCAAAAATAAACACACACAATTTATTCAACGTGTAATATGCGTACAAAATAATTATATGAAATTAAAAACACATTAACATATTTTGACAAAAACTGAATCGGGGGAAAAACATTATTTGGCAATATTCGGTTAAAGTTGTCTAACCTTCTAGCAATATTTACTAAAAAAGAAAAAAGAATATATAATTTTAGTAGAGCACTGACAGGACAGCTGGCAACTTCTACCTGCAGTGTTGATTTGGGGTGTCTCAGCGTGCACGTCTGGACAGATGTGGCAGTTCGTCTGTGCCTTTGTGTCTGAGAGACGAACTGCTGCATCATCAGCCCAGACACCAGACAGACGAGTCCTAAAACAGCCCCCACCCCCTAAACCGGACCGCCTGCCTCAGATACACTCAGAATGCTAATCAGACGCTGTCGATTAACATAAATGCACACAGACACATGCGAGCTGTGAAAGATCCCAGGCTCAACAGTTACACTCTGTCACCTATTATTGAATCGTAACATAATATGAGGACTCAAAACACACAATCATCTTCAGGATAGTCACTCGTGCAGCCTCACACAGCATTACATCACACCAGCCCATCCAGCCGGTGCTCATGGAGAGAGCAGACTGCAGTTCATACGTTCACAATGCACTCATATTCCACTCTGAGACCTAAAGCAATACTGTCATAGACACACAGTGCATCCTCATTAGCCTGAGGCTTCACATCACCACTAAAGCAAAAACCTACATCAGCTACTTTGATACTAGACTAACATTTCCTTGTATAACACTGCAAAAGTCCCACCTCGTTTATTTCAATTCTAAATAAAACAGCCTTTAAGTACAAGTTGTTCATTTTTCAGCGCCAGGAAAAAAGCAGAAAACAGATTTTAAGCCCAAAGATTTTCCACAAAAGCCTAAAACAGCTTAATAAAGCTGAATATACATTAACATTACATACATTTCTCAAATAAATCTGCAGGGATATTTTCCACTCCTCCAAAGATCAGTCTTACAAGTTCTTTCTGAAGTGATCAAACACGTTCAGTGGTGTTGGGGTCTGGACTCTGGGGTGGTCCGTCCATTGTTCAGCTTCTTTGTTTGATGTGTCTCCTTTTCTAAGTGAGGTTCTTCTTGAACAGCTACACGTCCTTTCAGACCCACAGCGCTGAGGGGTCTTCTCACAGTGGAAGGATGGACAGAAACACCTGTGGATGTTTTCAGATCTGAAGCAGCTTGATTTTCTCCTCTCTCTCAAAGATGGAAGCTTTAAGTGCTGTTCATCTGATGGGGGCATTTTGGCGTCTACCAGGTCTTCCAGGTGGTTGTTAGGAGTCCCATTTTCTCTGTAGAGTTTAATCCCTTTCCTTACATATGGCAATTATCTTATATCTATTTCCTTACAGAAAGAGTGGTCTCTGACTTTTGCAGAGCACTGTGTGATGTTGCACTGTGCTCACACCAGCTAGAAACCAAGCTCTTTCTCAGAATCCCAGCTCGTAGAGAGAACTATGAGGCATTATTTGATTCTGTCTTAACAAAAGCATCCCCATCGTAGACATAAGGCGCCTCCTCGTTAGATACAGGCAGTACATCTCTGCTGGATTAAAGCCCTTTCTTAGCCAGCTTTTTCTAACCAGAGGCAGAAGAAATGTTTACTGTCTGTTGTATCACAAGCTGGTCTACAAAAAACAATTCACAAAAAGGCTCTGAAACCCCAGAACAACAACAATGTAACCTATAGCCAATGCTGGGCTTCGCAATGCTTCTCTTTTGTCGGCACAAAGCAAGCTGGTCACAGGCATGCAGTACATCCTCATTAGCCACTGGCAGCACATCACCACTCAACTGAAGCCACCCAGAGACAGAAGCAACATGTCATTACACAGTCCTCAAACCAGACAAACATACACACCATTCAAAAGTCATGAAACCTCACCATATGCACAAAAACGAGGCGCTTACCCAAAAGCCCGCGGTGCATGTATGGCTGTTCGGAGCCGAATGCTCTCACCCTCGGCCGCGCCTGCCTGCCAAAAATGAACGAGGGGAAACGGCTGCTGCCGGCCCGCACCGGAGAGAGGAAAGCTGTTGCCACGACAACGCGCCGCCTAGGCCCAAGATGAATGTACACTCAGCATGCCTTGGCTGAGGATCCCACTGCCGACAGAGCGTGTGCGCTACTGACTCACTGCATGTGTGGAGGTGCTGCTGCTGTTTCTGGCTGCATTCAGATTAGAGAAGCATCATCCTGTCATTGGCTTAAGTATCACAAGCCTGTTTCTGCTTCTATTTGCAGTGGAATTTCACTAATATTTCAAAATTTCTGCACAGTTAATGCATTCAGATGTAGACAGACACACAAAGGGAGTCAATGTGAAATCTGGAGAATCATACAGAGTCAGAATTATTCACAATGGTGGTGATGGAACCAGACATCTGCAGTCTAAAAGCAACCTCACAGAAAGCTATTATACGACATGGCAGATGTTCGAGCCAGTTTTTAGACAAGCTTTTGGTCAAAAACATAATTTTTAAATATATTCGGGGAGGAGAGAAGCTTGATGTTTGAGCACTGATGGTCAGATTACATGTTTTGTTTTTTTTTTACTTCTATGTGAAAGTAAGTAAACATATCCTCCAAACATAAATATGGCATTTTCTGCTAATTTTAGTGCATTATTTCCAATTTCTTAAAGAAGCTCTGCACCATTTCATAGATTTCAAAGTGATAATGTACATTATCAAAGGTGATCCAACTACTTTATAACTGATAAACCATAGAGAATTATTTATTTCGACAGGTGGCCCTATTTTAACCGGCATAGCTTTTCTAGCCTTTACGGTAGCTTTAGCAGCCCGGGAAACTCACAGACCAATCATATGCGTCATAAATATTACACATGATGCTACTCAGCCAATCAGATCTGTGCATTACGTTGAGCACTGAGGCTCGAGTGAGTGACACACAGGGGAGGGACGAGGCGAGAAACAGCAATCAGAGAAGAAAGTGAGTCAGAGGGAAGTTATTTCACACGACGTGATCTAAAAAGAGAAAACTGACAGTAAATATTGTTGAAATCTGACTGAACTGGACTTTATTTGATTTGACATTCAGTTGTTGACTGTATAAGATGTTGATATTCCTACTCAGCTACTTCAGAAAACAGTATATGGCACTGAATCATGATGCAAGGTAGACATTATGATGTTCTGGACCTTTGCTTGAGTATATTTTCTCTAACAGGACCTTATTGTATTATAATTGAAGACCCCTGTTTTAGACCATATAATTGTATTCAGCATGATGAAATATAGCACCTAGACTGTTCATAACGCTACATGACATGTACTTACGGTGGTTGGATGGTGTAGTGGTTAACACCTTTGCCTTCTACGCTGTAGACTGGGGTTCAATCCCCCAGCAGGGCAAGTACCCTACACTATACCAATAAGAGTCCTTGGGCAAGACTCCTAACACCACCTTTGCCTTCCTGTGTAAAATGACCTAATTGTAAGTCGCTCTGGATAAGAGCGTCAGCAAAATGCCATAAATGTAAATGTACTTACAGTTATACGCAAATGTTTGAACATCCCTGGTTATATGACATACTTCGATCTTCTAAGTGAAATTAAGTTCACACATCATCTACAGAGAACACACTTAAATATGACATTTGCTGCAGATTTTAGTGCAACATTTCTAATTCTGCATTTAACACTTTGGAAACAATACAAATATATAAAATGTGTCTTTTGCACAGGCTATGTTTATTGCATTTTTCCTCAATATGATAAATTCAGCAAAAAAAAAGGAATTGCACATTAAAAAATGAAGAAGATGTCAATGACAAAACACAAAAACTCTAGCCAAAGGTGCACAAACCTTTGCATACGACAAGCAACGAAAGAATGCACATTTTTATTTTAGTTTTCCAGATTTACCACTATTTTCTAAACTAAATTCAGAACACACATGGGTTCACTGGTGGTTTGGATAGTAAATAGTTATATTTGCATTGTAAACATTGTGACCCCTGGTTCCCATCACCACCACTGTAAAGAAATTAAAGTATGTTTCTCTACAATGAAGCATTTCACACCAAACCACTCAGTACACGACTCTGCTACTGCTATCAGCTGTGCAACCCACTTATATAGACAACAGTGCGTCAAACAGTGTCCAAAACCAAATAAGCAAGTCTGAGATTACTTAACAACTCAACGCAGTTTAAGGAAAGTCTGATAAATTAGTTATGCAGTTTGCATGATCCTAGCAGCTAAGAGCTTACAGTACTTGTTAGCTACATTGGCTTCATCGCTCCAGGGCAAAACTAAAGAAGCAAACTTCAGACACTCTACACGTCTTGGCTGATCGAGTCCATTTGGGCTAAGAGGGAACGCTGTGTACGTCTGATTTTTTGCCGAACCAGTACTTTAACAGATCTTTAGAGCGCACTATGCTGAGTTTTGTGAGGGCAGTAATGTGTTTACGTGAGCCTGTGGTCTGAATACACGTCAGCCTTCGATCTCTTGCTCTGCGCAGGATGACATCACCAGCTGAGAAAGTCTTTGGACTCTTCTAGAAACTCTGACTGGGTCTGAGCTCCTGGCACAGCGATAAATCTTGAAAGCGGGATAAAGACAGAGCGGGGTCTGAAGGCCGATCTGGCCGACGCTGAAGGTCGGCACACATTTCAATACAAATCAGACTAATTCAAACCAAAGGCTGAGTGAGTCTGCGCCTCTTCAATACAGGCTCGCTCTCTCTCTCTCTCTCTCTCTCTCTCTCTCTCTCTCTCTCTCTGTTTCTCAAGCTCATCCCTGCCTCTCTCTCTCTCTCTCTCTCCCTCTCTCTGTTTCTCAAGCTCATCCCTGCCTCTCTCTCTCTCTCTCTCTCTCTCCCTCTCTCTGTTTCTCAAGCTCATCCCTGCCTCTCTCTCTCTCTCTCTCTGTTTCTCAAGCTCATCCCTGCCTCTCTCTCTCTCTCTCTCTCTCTCCCTCTCTCTGTTTCTCAAGCTCATCCCTGCCTCTCTCTCTCTCTCTCCCTCTCTCTGTTTCTCAAGTTCATCCCTGCCTCTCTCTCTTTCTCTCTCTCTCCCCCTGCTGTTTTCTCAGTTCTACCTACCTACAGTGGGTTGCAAAAGTATTCAGCCCCCTTGAACTTTTCAACCTTTTGCCACATTTCAGGCTTCAAACATAAAGATATGAAATTGACATTTTTTGTGAAGAGTCAACAAGTGGGACACAATCGTGAAGTGGAACAAAATTTGTTGGATATTTTAAACTTTTTTTAGAAATAAAAAACTGAAAAGTGGGGCGTGCAATATTATTCAGCCCCCTTGCTTTAATACTTTGTAGCGCCACCTTTTGCTGTGATTACAGCTGCAAGTGGCTTGGGGTACGTCTCTGTCAGTCTTGCACATCGAGAGACTGAAATTTTTGCCCATTCTTCCTTGCAAAACAGCTCGAGCTCAGTGAAGTTGGATGGAGAGCGTTTGTGAACAGCAGTTTTCAGCTCTTTCCACAGATTCTCGATTGGATTCAGGTCTGGACTTTGACTTGGCCATTCTAACACCTGGATACGTTTATTTGTGAACCATTCCATTGTAGATGTTGCTTTATGTTTTGGATCATTGTCTTGTTGGAAGATAAATCTCCGTCCCAGTCTCAGGTCTTTTGCAGACTCCAACAGGTTTTCTTCCAGAATGGTCCTGTATTTGGCTCCATCCATCTTCCCATCAATATTAACCATCTTCCCTGTCCCTGCTGAAGAAAAGCAGGCCCAAACCATGATGCTGCCACCACCATGTTTGACAGTGGGGATGGTGTGTTCAGGGTGATGAGCTGTATTGCTTTTACGCCAAACATAAGTTCGATTTTGGTTTCATCTGACCAGAGCACCTTCTTCCACATGTTTGGTGTGTCTCCCAGGTGGCTTGTGGCAAACATTAAATGAGACTTTTTATGGATATCTTTGAGAAATGGCTTTTTCTTGCCACTCTTCCATAAAGCCCAGATTTGTGCAGTGTACCACTGATCGTTGTCCTATGGACAAAGTCTCCCACCTCAGCTGTAGATCTCTGCAGTTCATCCAGAGTGATCATGGGCCTCTTGGCTGCATCTATGATCAGTCTTCTCCTTGTTTGAGCTGAAAGTTTAGAGGGACGGCCGGGTCTTGGTAGATTTGCAGTGGTCTGATGCTCCTTCCATTTCAATATGATCGCTTGCACAGTGCTCCTTGAGATGTTTAAAGCTTGGGAAATCTTTTTCTATCCAAATCCGGCTTTAAACCTCTCCACAACAGTATCTCGGACCTGCCTGGTGTGTTCCTTGGTCTTCATGATGCTCTCTGCGCTTTAAACAGAACTCTGAGACTATCACAGAGCAGGTGCATTTATACGGAGACTTGATTACACACAGGTGGATTCTATTTATCATCATCAGTCATTTAGGTCAACATTGGATCATTCAGAGATCCTCACTGAACTTCTGGAGTGAGTTTGCTGCACTGAAAGTAAAGGGGCCGAATAATATTGCACGCCCCACTTTTCAGTTTTTTATTTCTAAAAAAAGTTTAAAATATCCAATAAATTTCGTTCCACTTCACAATTGTGTCCCACTTGTTGTTGATTCTTCACAAAAAATTACAATTTCATATCTTTATGTTTGAAGCCTGAAATGTGGCAAAAGGTTGAAAAGTTCAAGGGGGCTGAATACTTTTGCAACCCACTGTACTTCTTTCTTTCTCCCCACTCTGCCTCTCTCTCTCTCTCTCTCTCTTTTTTTTCTCGGCCTCTCTCTCTACCTTGCCCCCTCCATCTCCCTCATGTTTGCCTCTCTCTTTTTCCCCCTGTCTCTCTCTCTCTATATCCCTGTCCTACCTCCCTCTTTCTCTCTCTTTCTCTCTCCCCTCCCTGCCTCTCTCCCTTTCTTTTTCTCTGCCTCTGCCCCTCTCCCTTTCTTTTTCTCTGCCTTGCCCCCTCCATCTCCCTCATGTTTGCCTCTCTCTTTTTCCCCCTGTCTCTCTCTCTCTATATCCCTGTCCTACCTCCCTCTTTCTCTCTCTTTCTCTCTCCCCTCCCTGCCTCTCTCCCTTTCTTTTTCTCTGCCTCTGCCCCTCTCCCTTTCTTTTTCTCTGCCTCTGCCTCTCTCTCGCCTCTTTCTCTCTCTATCTTGCCCCTCTCTCTCCTCCCTCCATCAATCTCATCTTTGCCTCTCCCTCTCTTAATCTTGTCCTTGTCTCTCGTTCTCATTTCTGCTTCCCTCTCTCTATCTCCTTGCACCTCTCTGTCCCTCGCCCCTTCCTACCTCACTTTCTTTTCTTCCTGCCTGTGTCTCTCTCTCTCTCCCTCTGTGCATCGATGCCATTGTCTTTCTCTCTTTATGCCTCACAGAGGAGTGTCAGGAAGCCAATATTCTTTTGTGTAAAAGGTCTGTCAGTGTGTCACACTCTTTTGCCCCAAACCAACAGAAAACCCACCATCACACTCACACAAGACCCCAGAGATTTCTCCAGCTTTGTGCTGCAGTCAAAGGTCTTTATTGAGAAGTCCACAGGGAAGAGCAGAGCTCTAAGTGAAGGGCAGCTACACAGTCACGGCAGCCGACGCTGGCACCTTCCCTCCAGACAAACAAAGCTCTGTGATCACATTTGGAAAAAACAAGCTGAAGTTGAATTTTTTTGAATATTCATGTGTGGGAGAGGAACAGGTTGTTCACATCAATGCTGCCACCAATAGAGAGTGGGTGCTGACTCACTGCATATGTGGTGCTACTGCTGGTTCTCTCCCACGTTTTCAGTAGCAATGCAAGACAGCGACTAACTCGTGATATGATACTTCATTCAAGACTGACAATATCTTATTTGTTTCACCTTCCAGGCAAAATGAGTGCTGACAATAAAGACAGAGATACAGCCTTAAAACAAAGACCCTTGACGGGTTCCTTGGTAAAGGCATTGAATATGACGTACTAACTTGCTGATGCTGATGATGCACATATAACCTATACAGAAACTGGGGCTGCATGGTAACCCTGGACCCCTAAACAATCTGCAGTCTGAAATACAACAGATACATCACCAAATATGGAGAATATTTGAATTTGAATACTCGGCCACAATTAGGCATCCTTCTGCTGCTGATAACATATTTAAATAAATATCTGCCAAAACAATTCTGATATCACATCACAGCATCACCTCGCTTGTTAATACACATTGGGCAATACATCATAACCGCTACTGTAATGATTCTCTCACTGCACACAACAGACTGTAAATAATGCTGGTGTTGTAAATACCTTATACCACTTAATGCAACACATGCGCTCATGTAAATACAACAAATCTGTCTTATATGCTATGTAAATATGCAAATATAATATGCTTAATTTGTCTATTTTTAGCTCTATTATTTTCTACCTAATGTAAGTTTATTCACAATTGTATGTCTTGCTACTTGACACTGCACATGCCCTTCGAGATCAAACTCTATCTATCTATCTATCTATCTATCTATCTATCTATCTATCTATCTATCTATCTAAACATAACTATTATTATTGTGCATAATGTCCATAACAGAAAACTTGTAAGCGTGTATTATAGACTAGTTTTTTTTAGATGCAAAACACCTCCTAGATATCACTCACTCACTCACTCACTCACTCACTCACTCACTCACTCACTCACTCACTCACTCACTCACTCACATTGAGCAGTCCAGAAAGAGGAGCCATTTTACTCAAACAATTATGTGAAAGGGAGGAAACTAGAACCCCAGACTCAACAAGCATGTACGTTTGGAATCATAAACTCCTAATGACACTTCAGTTCAAGTCAATGCAAATCAATTTAAACAGATGGACGTCTAGAATGTGCATCTTCCAGAATCTTCTACCACTGAGCTTAGTACACAGTATACACGTTATAATATTAGTGCTTAGTACACAATTACGAATCAACAAAGGCCACCATTTGCACCAACACCATGCTTGCCCCGGCACTTTAATGCGACACCTTTCTTTTCATCTGTCCATCGCAACTACTCATTCCTGTTTATAAATTCTATTCTCTCTCATTCTTCTCCTGCCACCTCCCCTCACCTTCTCTCTCTTCTCCTGACATCACCCACTCCTCACTGAGGACATGCCTCAACCTACAGCTCCTCCTCACGACACCAGCTTTTAACCAGTTATTCTAAGAGCTTCTTTGTTGCCCTGCTATGAAAAAATGTATAATATGTATAAAATCTATATAGTATTGAATTGATTCATTATAATTTGAATGGTGACCAGTGTTGCTGGATAAGGATGCATTTGGAGTGGACATCAAAGCATGGTTGAGAGTCGTTCTGGATAAGAGCACCTTCAAAATGCTGTAAATGTAAACATGTCAATTTCAAATGCTTCACCTTGGTAACAGAGCTGAATATATCATGTGTAAATGATGATGAATTTACCAAAGGAAGTGGCCCCAAGGTACAACTAGACTGAATAATACTGTTTTCTATGCAAAAGATAGAAACAGCTCTTTGTTTATATAATTTCCAGTCAAAACCACAATTAAGTATGAGTTATTCACTTTTTCAGGAGACATTTTGGAGATTAGACATAAAATTATTTCCAAAACTGGAATTTTAACTTTAACTTTTTTAACTTAAAAAAAAAAACTATTTTTTAAAAGAGTGAGCAAACGGGACTCCTAACAACCACCTGGAAGACCTGGTAGACACAAAAGTGTCCCCATCAGATAAACAGCAAAGCTTCCATCATTGAGAGGAGAAAATCAAGCTGCTTCAGATCTGAAAACATCCACAGGTGTTTCTGTCCATCCTTCCACTGTGAGAAGACCCCTCAGCGCTGTGGGTCTGAAAGGATGTGTAGCTGATCAAGAAGAACCTCACTGAGAAAAGGAGACGGACACATCAAACCAAGAAGCTGAACAATGGACTGACCACCCCAGAGTCCAGACCTCAACACCACTGAATGGGTTTGATTACTTCAGAAAATCATGAACCGGCTTCTAAGACTGAACTTCGATGGTGTGTCTGCAGATCCTTTGAGAAACTGAAAGTGAGTAACAAGAAAAGAATGGAAGCTGGAATAAAAGTAAAGAGTGGACATAAAAAAAGTACAGAAAAATAAAACATTTTGTTATTGAGGCTTCTGTGTTATTTCCTCTAAACATATGTTCTGCTTTTCTTCTTGAAGCTAATGGCTATTTTATTTGGAAATTAAGTAAATGAAGGGTGGTCTCTAACTTTGGCACAGTATTGTACATGGTCTAAATATGGTCTATGTGTGTGGCAGCATACAGTATGAGTGAGTGTGTGTGTGTTTGTGTGTGTGTGTGTATACAGTATCTCTCAGTGTGTAGGAGTCAGAAGCTGTTCCCAGCAGGTTCGTACTCCATCATTAGAGCAGTAAATAAGGGGTCCCAGTCCCAGTCCTGCCCCCTGATCTGTGCGTCTGTGTGTATGTGTGCTGTCCTTTTCCCCAAGCTCTACTTCTCGGTGCCAGGAGTTGCCATGGCAGCCGATATCCTCCGGCTCGCTTTGCCTGGCCCATTGTTCTCCATCCCTGCAATCTTTTGCCTTTACCTTCTATTTATGCTGACACCAGAGATCCACATCCGCCGCCTCGTTTTCCAGCCCTTATACCCGCCAGACAGAGAGAGTGCACCACAAAGTTATTATCAGCTCGCTATTTCTCTTACTCCTACATCTAGTTCTAATGGGAGCTTCTCCGTACTGAAATCTTTAAAGTCGTGAGACACTCCATGCCTCTACCCACACTCTTTCACCCCCACGCCTTTTCTTTCGTTTCTAACAAGCATAAAATATGAATTCAAACTGTCTGTAGGAAAGACGGGGGGCTCCCTCTCAGCTCCCTGTGATGCTGCTTCGTTAATATGGCACAAATACCAGCATCAGAAATTCCAAGTTCTTTGAGTTAGCTAGAATAAAAATTCTTAGAAAGCTAAAGTCGCTCAAAACTTCAAACTTTTTTGACCTTGGCTGCCATCCAGGTCAAGAGAAAAGAAAACTTGTATTGATCAAAATATTTTAAAAGATTATGGCCACAAAGCAAAAGCCAAGCTTGTGAAAACTGGGTGAAAAATATCGATGTATAGTAGCTTTATAAAATTGCAGGTCATTTAGATAGTGGCAGTAAAATCTCCCTAAGAGCATGAGGAAGAACCACAGAGGAACCAAGATCCCAAAAGAAAACCTCCCTAAAAGCATAAGGAAAAACCACTGAGAGGAACTCGGGTATGAAACCCTTCCTCCTCTGTGATGGACTCCATAGTGTAGTTAAAACAAATTTTACAAGGAAAATTAAACAGTGGCACTGGGATCATACAGGAAAAGATCCAGAGATGAATCAGTGAACACATGTCAAACATCTAGAGAATCTGACAGTGTAGGACATACATTGGTACATGGTACATTGACCATATATTATTTTACCACACAGGCATGAAGCCTTGTACTGGATTACATATTCATTTCAATGGAGAATCTCCATTAAGAATACTGTGAAGTCCAGGACTAGGTTTAATCCATCTGGGAAACCAAATTAGTTGACTCAGTTATTTTCAGGCATGCAAAATGCTGACACGGGTGCTGCAATGCTCCCACATAGCCATCAAACATAAGCTGGGAGTGACGATTTTCTGTTGAGCACCTTTGGGATGAGTTGGAGTGATGGAGCTCCGGTGATTAATGAGTTAGAGTGAAGAACCTTTGCTGAACACTTTTGGGATGAGTTGGAGTGATGACGCATTAATGAACACTGTTAGGAGCGTAGTTGGCCTGATGAAGCTCTGTTGAACACCTTTAGGACAAGTTGGAGTGATAAAGCTTTATTGAACACCTCTCGGATAAGTTGGAGTGATGAAGCTCTACTGATCACCTCTCAGATGAGTTGGAGTGATGGCGCTCCAGTGATTAATGAGTTAGAGTGCAGAACCTTTGCTGAACACCTCTGGGATGAGTGGGAGTAATGAAGCATTGATGAACACTGTTGGCAGTGTAGTTGGTCTGATGAAGCTCTGTTGAATACCTTTAGGACAAGTTGGAGTGAAAAAGCTTTATTGAACACCTCTCGGATAAGTTGGAGTGATGAAGCTCTACTGAACATCTTTGGGATACATTGGAAGGATGACGCTCAGTTGAACACCTCTGGAATGAGTTGGGGTGGTGAAGTTTTAATTAACACGTTTGGGATGAGTTGGAGTGATAAAGCTCTGCTGAGCACCTTTGGGATGAGTTAGAGTGATGAAGCTCTACTGAACACATTTGGGATGAGTTCGATTTTCGAAGCTCTCCTGAACATCTTTAGGATACATTGGAAGGATGACGCTCAGTTGAACACCTCTGGAATGAGTTAGGGTGGTGAAGTTTTAATGAACACGTTTGGGATGAGTTGGAGTGATGAAGCTCTACTGAACACCTCTGGGATGAGCTAGAGTGATGAAGCTCTACTATACACCTCTGGAATGAAGAAGCTCAATCGAAGACCTTACCCAAGACAAAGCTTTATTGAACACTTTCCGGATGAGCTGGAGTGACGAAACTCATATGAAAACCCCAGTAATCACTGACAAAATAAGGCTGATGAAGTTCTACTGAAAACCATTGGGATGAGCAGCCATTGGGGCCATACATGGGCCAACCTCAGTAGAAAACTGTCCAGAAAAGCAGAGGCTGTTACTGCAGCAAAAGGAGGCCTTTTCCATATTACACAATAACCTCAATTTTAGATGAAATGCTGGTGACCAACTTTTGGACATTTAGTGTAAGAGAACACTGTGGAACATATTCAGTGTAAGGCAGGATCACAACTTTTAGAAACAGATTACAGGAGTTCATGCACATGTTGGAGTCATGAGGCTCATGAAATTTCCTGATAGAGGAGGTTCCAGACAGATGATCAGTGTGCTGTGTTTCAAGTTCCTACCTGCAGTAACAACATGGCCTGACGGCAAATCTCCGTTAAAGCCGTTCTCTTTGGCGTATGATGCAGCAGAGCCAGCGTGGGCGCCACCAGGTTGGCATGCCCTGTAGGAGAAGCCATTTTCTCCATGACCAACTGGGCTGGCTGACCCCTGGGCTCCAGGCGATGCCCACTGGGGGGCGCTGTCCTCAGGCTGCCGACCGTCTGCCATCAGAACCGGACGAGGGAGAAGGTAACTCCTTACTGCTGAGAAACACAGATAAAGACAGCGATATATTAATAATATTAGTAATATTAATATTAATAATATTAGTGGTTCAGGCATCTGATCTGGATGTTCTATGGACAACCCCTGGTGGAGCTTTACTAGGCACAGCCTACTGGAACAAGACCCTGAAGCCGTCCTAGGACCTGCTAGAGAGATTATATCTCCATGTTTGCCTGGGAGCAGCTTGGGGTCCCCCAGAATGAGCTGAGAAAAGCTTCAGGGGAGGGGTCACTGCTCCCCTAACTACCGCGATCCTATATGGATTAAGTGGTTTAAAATGATAATAATGATCATGATGATGATGATATACATTAGCTTGATAATATTATATAACATTATATTTTAATACTATTTAACAGGCAATGAGTTGTTTGAGATGTGGCCCGAGTTATAAGTGCAGCTCAGGCAAGTCCAATCAGTCCCAGAGCAGCAGACAGACTGGAGATGAATCAGTTTGCACTGTGCTAATAGGAGTAGATGAGGAACGACGATAAAAGTGTCAGATACGATTTCGGTTAACTAAGAGATTAAACAGTGTGAGCGGGGAGGCCATGCAGAGAGAGGACGATAGTAACAGGACACTGCTTACTGCTGCTGATTTTAGGTTCATTACTCAGAGAGAGAGAGAGAGAGAGAGAGAGGGAGAGGGAGAGAGAGGGAGAGAGAGAGAGAGAGAGAGGGAGAGAGAGGGAGAGAGAGAGAGAGGGAGGGAGAGAGAGGGAGAGAGAGAGAGAGAGGGAGAGGGAGGGAGAGGGAGAGTGAGAGAGAGGGAGAGAGAAAGAGAGAGAGGGAGAGAGAGAGAGAGAGGGAGAGAGAGGGAGAGAGAGAGAGAGAGAGGGAGAGAGAGAGAGAGAGGGAGAGAGAGGGAGAGAGAGGGAGAGGGTTTGAGCTGAATCAGCGTTTTTCCTAACATGCCCAGCAGTGCTGAAATTTGAAAAGACTTCCACTGAGGGCTTTTACATGGATTACTTCACTGTGAGAAAACAAATAACATGACGTGCTGGGCAGTATTGATAAAAGTTAATGCCATGAAATGATCAGATCATTTTTAAGGGTGCATTAATAATGTCAGGGAACCCGGTGCTTTGTGAGTGCTGCTGATCTATCCTTAAAACATAAAAGAAAAGAAAAAAGAAAATAGCCCTTAATTTGGAGATCTGCTACCTGAAGCGAATCTGATATGGATCAACAAAATATAATTTTACAGTAAGGGGCTTGGGTCAGGCTTGGCTCTCTTAAACTCTCAAACTCATCTTTCCAGATGATAATCTTTATGTTTCAATATTAACCATAATTTAAAGCATTTGCATTAATGCAGTTCAAAAGATATCCAGTATGTGGGAATGACGTACCCTTGTGGCTCCATGTTATACCAACTGCTTATTGCACTCTTCTTAATGTAATTTAAAGCACTCCCACAAACTATTCCTTAGGCATCTCTGCTCTTTTACCTCCTTTATTCGCTCTATCACTCTTTTAATGGCCACGTGGAAAGAGGTACCATCTTTTGCACTCTTTGGCGAGTTGATGTCTATGATGGCATTTGTCTAATACAGCTATAATTGATTTATTTGAACATTTTTCCATATCTTAACAATAACTGTTCATTTTAGAACTTTAGCGGCTTGAAAGCTTCTAAGTAATTAAGTGATTAAGTGATACTTTTTTAATCCCACAACTGGGGAAATTCCACCTCCGCATTTAACCCATCCGTGAACTGAAACACCACATACACACTAGTGAGCACACACACTAGGGGGCAGTGAGCACACTTGCCCGGAGCAGTGGGCAGCCCTATCCACGGGGAGCAGTTGGGGGTTAGGTGTCTTGCTCAAGGACACCTCAGTCATGGACTGTCGGCACTGGGGATCGAACCGGCGACCTTCCGGTCACAGGGCCAGTTCCCTAACCTCCAGCCCACAACTGCCCCCAATGAACAGAGAGACAGCGCAACAAATGATATTCAAAACATTAGAACTGGTCCTTCTTGTTTCTGATAAAATGACACCAAATGAAACGTCAGTGTTGTAAATGTTAACCAGACAGTGATGAACATCTTTCTTTATTTAGAGTACAAGTATTTGACTGAACTCCTTTTCTAAAATAGCACTTTCAAAACGACCTGACGCATCCAGGAAATCAAATACAACGAGTGGTTTACATGCACTTAATAATCCAATCGTGATCGGATTTCTGCAGTTATCTGATAATTCAAACGTAAACAGCACTGATTTCTCAGATCAGAGCATGGTTTAGAAATCAGATCAAGAAATCTGAAAAAGAGGCTCAGTAATCAGGTTTCTCAGCGCATGTAGACTCTTACTCTGATGTCTTTCGGATTTCTCAGTCTGAGCATGCGCAAAACCGGAAACAAGCGAGCCACGTCGCCGTAAAACGCAGCAAAACACTTTCGGAGCGACACTGAAACGAACTACATGCTTAGTGAAATGAGTTTAACGTTATGTTTATGTCACGTCGTCTTCTGGGAGTTTATTGGCTGGTTCCAAAGCAGAAATCTGATTACTGTCTGATTAGTTTCACATTATCTGATTACTCAAGTGCATGTAAACACACTCTGTCACATTCAGCTGTCAGGTCCTGGACACTAAACTAACTTTAAAAAAAAAAAAAGCTTGGCAACACGGATGCTGCTGTTTCATGGAACACAATGTTATGATGTCTATAATCCCTGCTGACGAAACAGCACAGATGCTGATTTAGCTGGTCATCCCAGCCAATATTATGGTGCAACACCGATGCCAGTGTGACAACAGACGATATATCACCCAGCACTCTGGTGTAAAATCACCAAGACCAAGCGAGATCTTTGAAAGGCCAGTTAATGAACACGAGAGGACTTTTAATGTTTTTTCACCACATTAGGGCTCCACTCCAGTCCTCATATTAGACGAGGTGTGTTTTCTGCTTTTTATAACTTCTCCACGTCCCATTAGTCCAGTCCAGCATGATCATTACCGCAGGCCGAGTGTCACTAATAGCCTTGCACTATCACTCCCACTTGCCCTCAGCCTGACTGATATGCAGCCAGAGAAGAACATGCGAGCGTTTACCTTCAGTAAATAAGCACCATTAAAGAGGCGAGAGTGGACGAGCGGAGGAGGACCAGCACCTGCAGTTAATACACAGTCCTTTCAGATTTGAGCTTTTAGTGCTTTTCAGAAAGCTGCAGACATCGAGCAACACAAGCAGCTGGAGCCTTTCATGGCACGTTTTCAGACGAATTATTCACCATCACTCCATTTCACTCCATATATTTGGGTCATTCTCCATTTGGAGCGGGAATTCAGGTGGATACATTTTTTTAAAAATCGATTCATCCTAAAATTAAATACTCATTTAACATCCCCTATTGTTTTATATCATCGCTGTCCAATGAAAACCATGCATCTCCATTTTTGCTGATTTTCAACACACCAGCCTAGAAATTTCAGGATGAATGGACCAATAGAAATGCTTTAAAATCACCTGGAACAAAATCTCTTTACACTGACCTACATTGAAATGTAAGAATGTTTTTGCCTTCTCCTGTAAAATTAATATTTTGGAGATACTTGTTTTTCATTGGACAGCGACGATATGCAAACCTATTTTACAGTCACTGGTGTTTTATGAATGTGGTGTAACACAGTGACTGTGATTCTATAAACTGGCTGACTCGATGACCAGCAGGTGACCTTATCCAACTATTTAGAATCAGTGATAAAAATGATATGTATGACTTCATTTTGACAACATTTTAATTACGCAGCCATAAAAGCACATAATACCGGTGAGATAAACAAAAACGATTAATAAATGAATGAAATATAGTGAGCGAGTGTGGATTCGCCTTCTCACGCCTTGAGATGCTTCCTCTCTGATGAGCCTCGACCCAAAGAAGCAGTTTAACAGAGCTGAACATACTGTGTTAAAATGTAAAACAAGAGTTTCTGTGACAAATGAATTTTTAAAAATAAAATCAACATTTTTTAAATGCAGCATAAGATTAATGATATAAAAAGTAAACATGAATCTGTTTTTATACAAATTCAAAGTTAAACCTCTTAAAAATACTGTTTTATATTAAAAAATGTTCTCAAATATTGAAAATTGGTTTTGTAACGAGCTTTTCTACAGATGCAGAGCGGCTCTGAAACAGGATATAAAAAGAAAAATCAGAGAATCAAGAGGGAAATATTACATAATTATTAACCTATTATTAACACAATATTAACCTCACACACAGACCTTAATCTGCATGTGCCTTACGTCACTGTAGTGTTCATTTCGGAAGCTTCTTATATTTATATTATTTTTTATTATTCTATTTTTCTACTATTTTTATGACTAGTTTTTAGTGTTTTTTTAGTGTCTATTTTAATTCACACTTTTCCTGTTTACCACCTATTTACTGTTATCACTACATCATGGGGGTCTGAGAGTAATGCAGTTTCAACTTACTGTAGCATTGACAATAAACGCTGACTTGACTTAACTAGGTCAACTGTGTAACCTTTACACTGTGCCTAATATTAATGCGTAAAATATTATTATCAATACTAATATTTTAAGCATCTTTTTAAGCCCTGCAACCTTTGTGACATGGTTTCCTCTCCAAATGGAGACCCATTTATACATCAAAATTCAGTTTAGTGGTGATTTACATGCAGGTACAGAGACGTATTCTGAGATATCTTTGGGATTGAATGATCTACCAGTGACATATCCTTGTTTTATAAGCCAAAGAGAGTCACTGTTGAAAGTTCAGCCACACAGACAAACAAGCGGTTGTTGGCTTGTTAGAAAACATCTGCCATCTGACGCAGATCATTTAGGGACCTCAAGCAAGAATTACTATTATTCAGATTAGTGAACATATCACTGCATTCAGAACCACAGAGCTGCTAAAGAGCTGTTTAAAAACTATAATTAAGGCTGAAATAGACCGTTATGGTTTTATTTGTTTATGGTCAGCGACAGCATGTTCTTCTGTGTGTTTGCTAATCGTTGTGTGTGATAATATTACTAACTAACTGGCCTGAAACTGGCTAGTGGCCACAGTGGAGGCTGTAAATATCAGAATGGACATTTTCTACAGTCAAATGTGCATTTTTGTTCCATTAGATTAAAAAAATAATCAAAGGCCAAATTTTATGCTGACAGCCCTAAAAACATCCATCCATCCATCCATCCATTTTCTAAGCCGCTTCTCCGTCAGGGTCGCGGGGGGGTGCTGGAGCCTATCCCAGCGGTCATCGGGCGGAAGGCAGGAAACACCCTGGACAGGTCGCCAGTCCATCGCAGGGCAGACAGACAGACACAGACAGTCAAGCCCTAAAAACATGATTTCTAAAATAATTTTCTGTTGATTTTCTACGGGTATATTCATCTTCATTACCCCGATATATTCAAATTTGCAGATGAACGCCATGTTTAAGTTTGTACCCTGTTAACTTTAGTCTTTTGCACAGAAAATCAGCAAAACACATAAATTGACCAGGGTGTTCAAACTTTTGCACCACAGAGCAGGTATTTAGGTGGTGGATCATCAGCACTGCAGAAACACTGACGTGGTGTGTTCATGTGTGTGTTGTGCTGGTCTGAGTGGATCAGACACAGCAGCGCTGCTGGAGTTTTTAAACACCTCAGTGTCACTGCTGGACTGGGAATAGTCCACCAACAGCGTCCTGAGGGCAGCGTCCTGTGACCACTGATGAAGGACTAGAGGACGACCAACACAAACTGTGCAGCAGCAGATGAGCTGTCGTCTCTGACTTTACATCTACAGGGTGGACTGACGAGGTAGGAGTGTCTAACAGAGTGGACAGTGAGTGGAGTGTTTAAAAACTCCAGCAGCACTGCTGTGTCTGATCCACTCGCACCAGCACAACACACACTAACACACCACAACCACCACATTAGTGTTACTGCAGTGCTGAGAATGATCCACCACCCAAATAGTACCTGCTCTGTGGTGCTCCTGTGGCCATTGAAGAACTACATGATAAGTGGAGCTGATAAAATGGACAATGAGTTTAAATACAAAGAGGTGGTTTTAATAAACAGGCCACATATTCTCAAAGACCCAGATTTCCCCAAATTACACATATTTTATGTTTCTCTTTCTATTCCAGAGCAAAAACAAGGACGATTCCTCTCTTTGTTGCCCCTCTTCTGCATCTCTCAGTTAGCTTGGATGTGTTGCACTCTTTTAAGCAGAGTTTCGTTGCCTATGAGCCACACAGGACGTCTCTGATATCTTAATTGCTTCCTCTGTTGCTGAGCGGCGCTGGAGCTGGACGTGTCACTCTGAAGTAAACGACAGCAGAACGCCAGCAGATCTGTTCTGATGGAGGCTTTGATCAATGGACATTCTCCATCTCTCGCTCTGCCCTCCTTCACCCCCTCTTTCTTCAAGCTGTAAATGTGTACTACTATGATGCATTAGTGTACAGTTGTGTCAGTATCTATATAAGGTGCCCAATAAAGATGTTAAGGGATCCTGTTGCAGCAGATCCCCCTCTGACATGGACTCCAGCGTGATATATGCTTATACAGAGTGTATATATACACACATACACATAAATTTAACAATATTTCTCCATTTCAGACAGTCCAGAGAATGAAGGGGGAAATCGAACGGTCTCAGCATGACCCTGTCATCAGGAGATCATGAGTTCGATCCCTGGTGATGCTACTGCCGTCCGTGGTCAGGAGTCCAAGAGACCACAACTGGCCTTGTTCTCTGGGTGGGCAGGACAGCCCCTCGTCTCGCCCTTTACTCAAAACGTCGATCGTCTGATGTAACAGATCTGGATGTTGGTGCTTCCTCAGTGTGCGTTTGGCTGTCCGATGGCGTTGTGTGAGCAGCAGTTTGAAAAGTTGCAGTGACGCTTCTCAGGCCTCAGAGGAAGCCTGTGCTGCCTTCACCCTCCTAGTGCTGGTGGTCTCGTGCGATTGGGAGAGCCCTAATTAGTGGGTGGAATTGGAAACGACTAAATTAGGGAAAAAACTGAGGAACAATCCAAAACAAAAAGAAGAACCTTTTCTTACTGGGCAGCTCTCTCTCTCTTCGTCTCTCTCTCTCTCTCTCTCTCTCTCTCTCTCTCTCTCTCTCTCTCTCTCTCTCTTTCTCTCTTCGTCTCTCTCTCTGTCTCTCTCTCTGTCTCTCTCTCTGTCTCTCTCTCTCTCTCTCTCTCTCGCTCTTTCTCTCTCTCTCTCTCTCTGTTTCTCTCTCACTCTTTCTCTCTCTCTGTCTGTTTCTCTCTCTCTCTCACACTCTCTCTCTCTGTTTCTCTCTCTCTCTCTCTGTTTCTTTCTCTCTCTCTGTCTCTCTCTCTCTCTCTGTTTCTCTCTCCATCTCTCTCTCTCACTCTCCCTCTCTCTCTGTTTCTTTCTCTCTCTCTGTCTCTCTCTCTGTCTCTTTCTCTCTCTGTCTCTCTCTCCATCTCTCTCTCTGTCTCTCTCTCCATCTCTCTCTCCGTCTCTCTCTCTCTGTCTCTCTCAGCACTCCACCCTTCCTCCTACCCACTCCCGCTGCGCTGCGGGCGTTCGTGACTGTAGCTAGTCCCCTCTGATTACAGGCGCAGGTTGGGATTAATTGGCTGTCTTGCGTTCCTAATGAGTCTTCAGCGTCACTGAGGAATTTCAGAGTGTGAACAGCGAACTGACACGGTCTCTTCACACACCATCTACAGTATAAGGAGTTACTGCAGGAGTTATAAACTGGGTTTTAGCGCCTTAATCTAGATCTGAAAAACTGGACTTTAGAGTTTAAGAGGTTACATTCCACATGTAGGAGAACACCTTAATGCTAAAAGTCAATTTACATGACTTCAGTGAGGCTCAAAAGGACTTCTACTGTTGCAGAAGAACCACTTTTGGTTCCTGAAACTGCACACATTATGAGAGTAAATGTTAAAGTTTTTTTTTATTTTCTTGCATAAAATGGACATAATTATTGAAATCAAAAGCAATTTTAAATAATTAATATGCTTGGTGGTTGGTTTGGGGTATGTTGCCTTTGTCTGGAAGCAGTATTTACAATGAAACTTGCACATAAAACAGAGATCAATACTTTTTCTTGTTATTTTCAAACCATGTTACTACGATGCAAGTAGTGAAGTAGTGTTTTGGTTTCTTGCACACTTAACAATCATTTCAAATCATAATTGAAGCGATGCTAAAACATAAAAACAATCAAGTGAATTTCAAGCACATTTTCTAAGCAATACTGATGATACTCATAAAACTGGGTGCTGATTGCTATAGAGCAGATTTAACTTCTAGCCACTAATGCTGCAGATAACATCGCTGTCCAAAGAAAAACACACACACACACACACACACATCTTCTAAGCCACTTCTCCCTCAGGGTCGCAGGGGGTGCTGGAGCCTATCCCATCTGTCATTGGGAGAAAAGCAGGTCGCCAGTCCATCGCAGGGCAGACAGACAGACAGACACATGCACTCACAGACCCACACCTAGGGGCAATTTAGCACGTTCAAACAGTCTGATTGCATGTCTTTGGACGGTGGGGGGAAATTGGAGAAAACCCATGCAGACATGAGGAGAACTCCACACAGAAAGGCCCGTGGTCGCCCGGCCGGGGATTCGAACCCAGGCCCTCCTTGCTGTGAGGCAACACTGCTACCCACCACGCCACCACAAAGACAAACAAGTATCTCCAAAAGAAGGCAAAAATGCTCCTTACTTTAAATGTAAGATAATGTAAAAAGATTTTATTCCAAGCAGGTTTGGAGCATTTCTATTGGTCTATTCATCATGAGATTTTCACCTAGCGTAATGGGTGGCCTGTGTGTTTAAGTGATGCAGTCACATAAAAATTGCAATACAATCAAAAAAACAAAAAAATCCAAAAGTAAAATAAATGTTAATGCACAATATTCTCTGAACTGGCTGCATCAGTGACACTGCAGCTGCTACAGGTTATACTTATTCCACTGTTGCATAATGTTGCTTTTAGGCAACACAGGTCCATATAAGACATTTATAACACCATTAAATAATATATGATACTGAATATTAAAAAATGAACTTTACACTCAACAGATGTGAATTATCGTTTTTAAATGGGTAAATAATTGTGAAAAATAGTTTTTCGGGGGAAACTGTCCTAAGCAGAACTCTGTGTCATCCTAAAGAGCTCCTGAAGGGATGCTTTGTATTTTTTTAGGGAAAAATCTAGTGTGCACCAGATACTATCAGGCAAGCACCCAATACTATAAAATGACCATCAAATACTACGTGGTGAGAACCTGATCCTATCAGGTGAGCACTCACTACTGTGTGGTGAGCACCCGATACTATGTTGGTAAATTATTAAGGTTTTTATGCAACCAATAAATTTACTCTAGAATCTTTAAGTCACTTTATTTGTTCTTGTGCCACCTGTCATCATTGAACACTGACACTGATAGTGTCAGGTGCTCACCACATAGCATCACTTGCTCACCACAGAGTATCTGGTGCTCACCACATAGCATCGGGTGGCTCAGGACATAGTATCTGGTGCTCATGTAATAGTATTGAGTGCTCAGTTGATCTGGTGCTCACCGCATAGTATCTGGTGCTTACCTGAGAGAAATCTGGTGCTCACCTGAGAGAAATCTGGTGCCCACCAGATTTTTACTTACAAAATAAATAATAATAAAAAAAGGCTGAATGAGGCCTGTAGCTGTCTTTTTCTAGTCTAACAGTTGGTGATGTAATTTAAAACATTTGTTATGAAAGAAGCTGAACTCAGTTTGTTTTTCTACTGAAAGTCGACCCGTTTTTCCTCAAATGTGGGCTATAAACTATAAACAGACGCCGTCTCTTCAGTGATCTGCTCTGTAAAAATGATTTTTATAAAATAAGAGCATTTAGCATTCTGGGCTTTCAGCAGTAAATTGTAAGCATACAGCGATATGTGTAGATCATAAAACACATGTTCTGTTAATCTGAGGGGAGCTTTTACAAAAAAATAAAAATAAAATTTACAGGTATTTCATGCAGTTATGTGGGAGCAGTCGTGGGCTAGAGGTTGGGGAACCAGCCCTGTGACCAGAAGGCTGCTGGTTCGATCCCCTCGGCTGACAGTCCATGACTGTAGTGCCCTTGAGCAAGGCACCTGACCCCCAATTGCTTCCCAGGCGCTGTGGATAGGGCTGCCCACTGCTCCGGGCAATGTGGTATGTGGGTGTTTCACTGCGTGGATGGGTTAAATGCGGAGGTCTAATTCCACAGTGTGCAAACACACACAGTGACAAATGGTTCTGAATTCAGTTCAGTTACTAAAAGATTTGGGAAAAGCTGAAATATACCCAGGAGAATAAGTGGAATGAGATGTGTTGGTAAAGCAGCTTTTTAGAAATTTTAAAGAAACTTGGCAAAATGTAAATGTGTCCAAGCCAAGAACCACTCAGGAGCTTTGTATTTATGAGTGCACTGGCCACGCTGAAGGCAAACCCTGGATTCATCCTGCATGGCTGGCACTGAATTTCACTCCAACCCTCCAGTGTAATATTATTCATATATGCTGTTCCTGATGTTCCGGTCACACCTGCTGTGTGTAACTCCACTGGTCAAATCCAAAGGCCTTCATCTTCCTCTCTTCAAGGACGGCCCTCCTCCCAGAAGCCAACTGTGGAGAATTTGAATTCTCCCTTTTGTCTTTCAAAGTGCTCTTTAAGTTGTAGTTTACATCACTACTGGCTTACATTTGTCCTTTCCTGCCCTGCTGCCAAATAAGACTGTGGGAAAGAGGTGGTTCAGCTCCTGATCTGCTTGTACTGTTGATCACACTCCTCACTTTTCAGCTCGAGTGTTTCATTTTATCAAAAGATCCCAAAAGAGATGAATTCAGTAACAAATTTCAGCTCAGCAACAAACATCAGTTCTTTGTACTATGAATTCAGTCAACTTTTATTTATTTACTTAATATTTGATGATCATTAGCACAGCATCTCATGTTTTTCATGTTAACAATACATCATTAATGTTAGTCAGCAGCTAATGTGAAAACCACAGTCATTAATGTAGTTGCTACTTGTTTGCTCACCAGTTCACCAGTATTACTGTAGTATCTCATGTTTTAGTCACTTATACAAATGCACTGCTTAATATGATTTAGTCAACATTCATTTTAAAGTGGTTGGTCCAGCATAGTGGGTAACATCTCTGCCTTCCATGCTGTAGACTGGGGTTGAATTACCCACCAGGGTAAGCACCCTACACTATACCAATAAGAGTCCTTGGGCAAGACTCCTAACACCACCTTCGTCTACCTGTGTAAAAATCATCAAATTGTAAGTCGCTCTGGATAAGAGCTTCTGCCAAATGCCGTAAATGTGTTACTAGATAATGACCACATCTATTTGGCATAAAACAACTGTCTCTCTCTCTCTCTCTCTCTCTCTCTCTCTCCCTCCCTCTTCTCACTGTTGCAATTGGTCTCTCCTCTGCTCTCTATATCTTTCACACTCTCTTTCCTGCTCTTCATCTCTCTCTTTCTGCCTCACATTCACTCTCTTGCTTTTCCTCTATTTATCTCTCCCTCACATTCATACTCTCTCTCTCTCTCCCCCTCTCCTTTCTTCTCACTGTTGCAATCTGTCTTTCTCCTCTGCTCTCTATATCTTTCATACTCTCTTTCACACTCTTCATCTCTCTCTTTCTGCCTCACATTCTCTCTTGCTTTTCTCCCATTTATCTCTTCCTCATATTCTCTCTTTTCCTTTCTCCCTATCACTGTCATTCTTTCTTCCATTTTTTTCTCTCTCTTCCCCACTCCCTTTCTCTCTCTCTCTCTCTCTCTCTCTCTATATATATATATATATATATATATATATATATAGAGAGAGAGAGAGAGAGAGAGAGAGAGAGAAAGGGAGTGGGGAAGAGAGAGATATAACATATATATAGCTGCAACTAACCTATCTGCTGAACAGCTCCCCCGAGTGGGCAGAGAAACCTTTAGCAGCACCACCGGCTTTGCTGCTCCAAGCAACACAGGCCAGACTGGCTCCAATGCCAGCATCAGGTGCCAGGCTGCCAACCCACTGGTCCCACAGGAGGCAGATACTGAGATCCTGACCACAAGACAAGGAGCTCTTTCACACCACACGATTCCTGCCACAGGTTTCTGATATATACCATCTGAGCAGGTTTGGGATGGTTTACAGGCAATCTGAACACCACAGCTTTAGCGCACAGGGTTCCAGCTGTGGTCCTGCACAGTTAGAGTTCTCCCTGTTCTAACACAGCCATTTCAACTCAGGAGGGTGTATTATTAGTTGCTACGTTGGATCAGTCATTTTAAAACTGAGAAAACAGCAAAATAAGAAAAATATTAAAGTTACGTTACTGCAGGACCAGAAGGTGCTGACCTGGATGACTGGGGCGGCTGTACTGGTTTGTTTTTAGGATGTTGTGTAGGATGGATGTTCTGGTCATTTTCAGTCTGAGTCAATAAGAAATGCCCTGCTTTATGAAGGACAGTAGTTTTCACTTCAGACAAACTGAACTCTTCAGGTGGCAAAGTGGTCAAATGACATGTATTGTTGATTTTCTAAGTAAAACTAAGTTAACACATCCTCTCCAGAGAACAGATTTCTGAACTTCTTAATGCATAATTAGTTTTTATTTGATGAAATTAACAAATTTGGGGAAAAAATAAACAATAAAGTGTGGCCTGTGCAAAAGTTATGGTACCTTTTATGTTCAGTGTTTATTTTCCCAACATGTTAAACTGAAAGCAAGTAAACAGAAATCGTGCACTAAAAACTGCAGAAAAAATACAGACCCAAGTTTCAGTCCTGCAGAATGTTCACTTATTTTCACTTAGAAAATCACCATAACATGTGATTGGAACAGACTGCCTGTATAATAAATAGAATTGGTCACGCAGACTGCCCTTTGACCAAGTTTCACACCTGTAAAGTTTATAGTTTGCACTGTACGGCTCATTTTATGGAAAATGAAGTCAAACAGTAAGAAAAAAACCAAACAAACAAAAAAAAACAGGCAATGAAGGAATACCATACTGGAAGGCTGAAAAGCCAGCAAGAGGAAAACACACCTACATAAACCACAGTGGCACTGGAAAGACATCCTGCAATTCAGGGAGTGCAGAGGAGCGGTTGGCATGGCAACCTTGCCCAGGAAACCTGCTGTGTCAGAAAGTCGACACACCATGACATCAGCGTCTGTCCTCAAAGTGCTTCTTTCTCGGCAGTCTGCTTTCCAGTTTGGTGCTGGAATTAATCAGCACCAACTGAAGCCCAAACAGCCGACAGAGCAAAGCAGAGGGGCAGATACTGACGGTGATCTGAGGAATGCATCAGGAAACGGGACGTTCAGTTCATCCGTTTATATATAGCAGCATCACAATCTGACCTGGAGGGGGCGATTCAGCAGCGCTGATTCTAGAACATTTGAATATAATTGATGACGAAGCTCAACAGAGTCATGTTTCCAGAACTTTACCTTCACTTTACACTCTCACATCAGTTTTCAGTTCCAAGTAAAAAAGAGATTCTGCAGTGACAGAATTACATCTGCATTCTCCATTTTCATCCACAATCCACTACCATGCACTACCACCCTCATGTGCAATACCATGTCTTCTATATTCTATTATATTCACCCATTTTATCATTTTATTTGAACTTATTTTATATTCTTATTCTATAATCTTAGATTATATAGTCTTTCTTTTTAATGGCTTTTATATTTTTGTCATTGCATCATTAGGATTGCTGCCCAATTTTGTACTACAGTCTTGAATCTTGAATGAAGAAAATCCATTGAGAGCAACCAATATTCAAATAAAGAAGCTACAAGAACATGAGGAAGAACCACTGAGAAGAACCAAAACTCAAAAGCAGAAGCTCCCTAACAGTATGAAGAAGAACCACTGAGAGGAACCAAGATTCAAAAATAAAACCCCTAAGAACATGAAGAATAAACCCCTAAGAGCATGAGGAAGAACCACTGAGAGGAACCAAGATTCAAAAAGTAAAACCCCTGAGCACACGAAGAACAGCCACTGAGAGCATGAGAAAGAACCACTGAGAAGAACCAAGACTCAAAAGCAGAAGCTCCCTAAGAGTATGAAGAACCACTGAGAGGAACCAAGACTCAAAAAGTAAAACCCCTAAGAACATGAAGAATAAACCCCTAAGAGCATGAGGAAGAACCACTGCGAAGAACCAAAGCTCAAAATTTTAAGCTACCTAAGAGCATGAAGAAGAACCACTAAGGGGAACCAAGATTCAAAAGTAAAACTCCTGAGCACACAAAGAACAGCCACTGAGAGCATGAGAAAGAACCACTGAGAAGAACCAAAACTCAAATGAAGAAACTCTAAGAACATGAGGAAGAACCACTGAGAAGAACCAAGAACCAAAAATCTTTAAAAGCATGAGGTACAAACTCTGAGTGGAGGTGAGACTCAAAAGCAGAAATTCCTTGCACAAGAAGGAGAACCGCTGAGAGAAACCCTAACCCCTCTGTTCTGCGCTGATAGGAACAGAAGTAACAATCCCAGCGATGCACTGACCCCACATGTCACAGTAAACACAATAAAAAGAGAGGAGAGACGAACATGTGAGAAAAATGCCATTAGCAAATCAAACCATGAAGGAGAAGGTGGTCCTGTCTGCTAAGAGATCAATTCTGGACCGTCTGAGGTTTCCGGGGTGATGGAGTGCCGCAGTCCCTCCAGCTGGTGATTAATGCATGAGTGTGTTTCTGCAGCAGGAGGCAAAGGGTTGATCTCATCTGATGCTAACGAGATAATGCTAATGAATGACTGCTAGCTTTTGCTCATAATTAGCATTCGTGGTTTGGTAAAACTGTCGCTTCAGGGAAGCTTCAGGTTATTTAAGCCAGACAGGCAGGATTCCGTGTTTAAAGGGGCCGGTTTTCAGAATAACCGCAGACAGGAAGGAGAAAATATCAGAGATAAAGCCAACAGCTTCATTAACCAATGGTGAATAAGATCCAGCAAGAGGACAGAGTCACCAGCAACAGCCTGAAACCATCCTGCATACTTCAACACTATTATCCTCTATTACACTATTATTCCCCCACGAGAGAGAGAGAGAGAGAGAGAGAGAGAGAGAGAGAGAGAGAGAGAGAGAGAGAGGGAGAGAGAGAGGGAGAGAGAGAGAGATGGATGCAAATGCTGTTGACCAGCCAAGACACATTTAGTGTCCAAACGTTGCTTCTTTAGTTTAGAACTTAAGAAACACTGGAAGTCAATATTCTCCCAAACTGGTGTCACAAATCCATGCCAGTGTCTTAAGATTCTAGCTTTAAATTGTGTTGATAAGCTACATAAACGAAAGCTGCTTTATAATCCTCATAACATCCTGCTATCTGGTTTTATTGTGCGGCACAGAAAGGAAGCGCTGGCCCAGTAATAGCTAAAGCTTCTCACTGGACGAGAGTTAGAAGTTGCACATCAGAGAAAAATACAGCAACATCTCTGCGTCTGTGATGATCAATATTTTCCTGACGGTTATAAGGAAACTCTTCAGCTGGACCTTCTAATATCCACAGCTATAGTACATTTTTATGGATGATGCTGTTGGCTTCCTGTCCCGCGAGGTCTTATTCAGATTTCCTGTTCCGCCTTAAACGGTGCAGCAGTAACACACTGGTGCATGAGGCACTGCAATGTAACTGCTGCACGATTTAAGGCGGACCGGAAAATTATAATAAGAAGACGACTTCAGCTTTGTGCTAAGAGATGATCCAGAAAGTCACCGGTGGGTCCAGCATCTGACTGACCCGTTCCTTCATGAGTATATTCAGGGCCAAACATTTGATCAGAAAATGTGGTCCTCAGATTCATAACTGGACACTGGACTGATTTTCTGAGTACACTCGCTTAACTTCTCTACCTGTGTTATTCTTCAGTGTGGGTGAGTTGTGAATAGCCCGTCTTTGACCATCTTGTGAGGAAATATGCTCAACTCTTCTCAGGAAAAAGTGATTCTGATGATCCTAAATGGCTGCCCCTTCTTTTAGGCACAGAGAGAAGTTTTATATGTTTTTATAGTGGACATATAGGACATAGTGAATCATACTGTGTTCTAGACCACTCAATAATCCAATAACTGCAGATAATCAGATTTTGTCAGTAATGCGATCAACGTGTTTACAATGGCAATGGCACAGGAAGTCTGTGTTAGCCATCGGCCTCCAAGTGCTGGTGGTATCGGGCGATTGGGGGAGTCCTAACTAGTGGGTGGAATAGGAAACAACTATACTGGGGGAAAAACACTAACTAGTTAAATAAAAAAAAATGTTTTGTATCATAGTAAAAAAGTCATATAAACATATCTATATATCTATATATCTATATCTATATCTATATATCTATATCTATCTATCTATCTATCTATCTATATATATATATATATATATATATATATATATATATATATATATATACACACACACACACACACACACAGGCCACTTCATTAGGTACACTGTCACGGTTGGCTCCTCCCAGTCCTGTCCATGTGCTCGTGTTTTGGTCTTGTAACTCCGCCCCTGATTGTTATCACCTGTCCCTCATTGTTCCGTGTATTTAAGCCCTGTGTTTGCCCTTTGCGTTTGCCAGTCTTTGTATCTTTGTATCGTGTCTTTGTACCTGGTCTTTGGTTGTGTTGATTCTAGTCTTTGTTATGTCTTACCCCAACTCTGTACGTGTCGGCTCATTGACCCTGGACTGTTCTGACCACGACCCTGGATTTGCCCGTAATAAATCTCGCTTATCTCAGCGTGTGCGTCCGCCTCCTCGCTCCCCGTTACAGAAAGACTGGCCACCACAGGACGCAGCAGGTAAGCGAGACTCCGGCATGTGGTTGTTCCGTTGGGACGAAACTCCGGCTGTTTCAAAGCAGCCCGAGTTCGCCGTGTCCCAACGCCACCAAGCCGGAGACAGCAAATCCCCTGGCGCTGAGGGAACACGAGCGTCTCGTCGGTCCCGCAAGAAAGCGGAGGACCTTCCCGCCTTGTGTCCGGGCGACGAGAGCTCAGGTAAGCGCCTTGGGTCTGCCCGTCTTGAGCGCCACTGCAGGGAGGAGCGACCTGCAGTGCAAGACGGTGTCAGACGGCAGGAGCATTCAGATGACCCGTGTTTTGGTACTCGGCTCGTTCGCAAGCGTCACTGCGAGCTGCCAATCGCTCGAGTGAGCTTTGGGAACGGCCGAGTGGGTCCAGTATCTGTGTGTTCCTCCAGGTTGGAGCAGAGGTCCCCGGCCCGAGAGCTTGATCCCGTGGCCGCACCCCGCGGCACGCCTGATCCCGTGGCCGCACCCCGCGGCACGCCTGATCCCGTGGCCGCACCCCGCGGCACGCCTGATCCCGTGGCCGCACCCCGCGGCGCTTCTGATCCCGTGGCCGCACCCCGCGGCGCTTCTGATCCCGTGGCCGCACCCCGCGGCGCTTCTGATCCCGTGGCCGCACCCCGCGGCGCTTCTGATCCCGTGGCCGCACCCCGCGGCGCTTCTGATCCCGTGGCCGCACCCCGCGGCACGCCTCCGGACCCGCCGCCAGTCGCCGCGCCTCCGGACCCGCCGCCAGTCGCCGCGCCTCCGGACCCGCCGCCAGTCGCCGCGCCTCCGGACCCGCCGCCAGTCGCCGTGGACGTCGCAGCAGGCCCCGCGCCTGCCTCCGTGGACGTCGCAGCAGGCCCCGCGCCTGCCTCCGTGGACGTCGCAGCAGGCCCCGCGCCTGCCTCCGTGGACGTCGCAGCAGGCCCCGCGCCTGCCTCCGTGGACGTCGCAGCAGGCCCCGCGCCTGCCTCCGTGGACATTACATCCCCTTTGTTCCCACCCATCCCGCCCTCGTCTGTGTCTGTTCCCCCTGGGCCTTCTGTGTCTGTTTCCGTTCCCTTGTTTCTGCCCTGTTCAGTCCCTGGTTTTGTCCTGTTCCCTACTGTTGTGTCTGTCTCGGTTCCCGTTCCTGTTGTGGTTCCCGTTCCTGTGTCTCCTTTTGTTTCCGTGCCCGTTTCCGTGCCCGTGTCTGTCCTGGTGCCTGTTCCCCTGTCTTTTGCGTGGTCTGTTGTTCGTTCTTGTTTTCCTCGTCCTGTGTCTCCGGTCGTCTCTCGGTCGGCGTCGTTTTTTGGTGTGCCTCCTCGTCCTCCCTCCGTTTTTTGTCCTCGTTCTGTTTCGTCTGTTCCTGTGCCTTGTGGTTCTGTTCCTGCCTCTGTGCCCGTTTCTGCCTCTGCTCTGGCTTCGGTGTCTGTGCCTGTTTAGTTTAGTTTTGTCTTTCTCTGGGTTTCACTTTTTTGTTGGGTTGGTTTGTTTTGTTCTGTGTGGCACGCCCGGTGTGCGTGCCTTTGGGGGGGGGTTCTGTCACGGTTGGCTCCTCCCAGTCCTGTCCATGTGCTCGTGATTTGGTCTTGTAACTCCGCCCCTGATTGTTATCACCTGTCCCTCATTGTTCCGTGTATTTAAGCCCTGTGTTTGCCCTTTGCGTTTGCCAGTCTTTGTACCTTTGTATCGTGTCTTTGTACCTGGTCTTTGGTTGTGTTGATTCTAGTCTTTGTTATGTCTTACCCCAACTCTGTACGTGTCGGCTCATTGACCCTGGACTGTTCTGACCACGACCCTGGATTTGCCCGTAATAAATCTCGCTTATCTCAGCGTGTGCGTCCGCCTCCTCGCTCCCCGTTACATACACCTTGCTATTAAAAGGTTGGACCCCCTTTTGCCTTCAGAACTGTCTTAATTCTTCATGGCAGACTTTCACCAAGGTGTTGGAAACGTTCCTCAGAGATTTTGGTTGGTTATTTGAGTTCCTATTGCCTTTCTATCATCTGGAACCAGTCTGCCCATTTTCCTCTGACCTCTCACATCAACAAGGCATTTTCGTCCACACAACTGACCGCTCACTGAATATTTCCTCTTTTTCGGACCGTTCTCTGTAAACCCTAGAGATGGTTGTGCGTGAAAATCCCAGTAGATCAGCAATTTCTGAAATACTCAGACCAGCCCGTCTGGCACCAACAACCACGCCACGTTCAGAGTCACTTAAATCCCCTTTCTTCCCTGTTCTGATGCTCGGTCTGCACTTCAGCAAGTTCTCTTGACCACCTCTACGTGCCTAAATGGATTCAGTTGTGGCCATGTGATTCGCTGATTAGCTATTTGTGTTAACAAGCAATTAATATACATGAGTGGATATATACACTGCTCAAAAAAATAAAGGGAACACTCAAATAACTCATCCTAGATCTGAATGAATGAAATATTCTCATTGAATACTTTCTGTACAAAGTTGAATGTGCTGACAACAAAATCACAAAAATCATCAATGGAAATCTAATTTATTAACCAATGGAGGCCTGGATTTGGAGTCACACACAAAATTAAAGGGAAAAACACACGACAGGCTGATCCAACTTTGATGTAATGTCCGTAAAACAAGTCAAAATGAGGCTCAGTATTGTGTGTGGCCTCCACGTGCCTGTATGACCTCCCTACAACATCTGGGCATGCTCCTGATGAGGTGGTGGATGGTCTCCTGAGGGATCTCCTCCCAGACCTGGACTAAAGCATCCGCCAACTCCTGGACAGTCTGTGGTGCAACGTGGCGCTGGTGGATGGAGCGAGACTTGATGTCCCAGATGTGCTCAATCGGATTCAGGTCTGGGGAATGGGCGGGCCAGTCCATAGCTTCAATACCTTCATCTTGCAGGAACTGCTGACACACTCCAGCCACATGAGGTCTAGCACTGTCCTGCAGTAGGAGGAACCCAGGGCCAACCACACCAGCATATGGTCTCACAAGGGGTCTGAGGATTTCATCTCGGTACCTAATGGCAGTCAGGCTATCCCTGGCGAGCACATTGAGGGCTGTGCGGCCCTCCAAAGAAATGCCACCCCACACCATTACTGACCCACTGCCAAACCGGTCATGCTGAAGGATGTTGCAGGCAGCAGATCGCTCTCCACGGCGTCTCCAGACTCTGTCACTTCTGTCACATGTGCTCAGTGTGAACCTGCTTTCATCTGTGAAGAGCGCCGGTGGCGAGTTTGCCAATCCTGGTGTTCTCTGGCAAATGCCAAGTGTCCTGCACGGTGTTGGGCTGTAAGCACAACCCCCATCTGTGGACGTCGGGCCCTCATACCATCCTCATGGAGTCGGTTTCTAACCGTTTGTGCAGACATGCACATTTGTGGCCTGCAGGAGGTCATTTTGCAGGGTCTCTGGCAGTGCTCCTCCTGTTCCTCCTTGCACAAAGGCAGAGGTAGCGGTCCTGCTGCTGGGTTGTTGCCCTCCTACGGCCTCCTCCACGTCTCCTGGTGTACTGGCCTGTCTCCTGGTAGCGCCTCCAGCCTCTGGACACTACGCTGACAGACACAGCAAACCTTCTTGCCACAGCTCGCATTGATGTGCCATCCTGGATGAGCTGCACTACCTGAGCCACTTGTGTGGGTTGTAGAGTCCGTCTCCTGCTACCACGAGTGTGAAAGCACCACCAACATTCAAAAGTGACCAAAACATCAGCCAGAAAGCAGAAAGGTACTGAGAAGTGGTCTGTGGTCCCACCTGCAGGACCACTCCTTTATTGAGTGTGTCTTGCTAATTGCCAATAATCTCCACCTGTTGTCTGTTCCATTTGCACAACAGCTGTGAAATTGATTGTCAGTGTAGCTTCCTAAGTGGACAGTTTGATTTCACAGAAGTTTGATTTACTTGGAGTTATATTGTGTTGTTTAAGTGTTCCCTTTATTTTTTTGAGCAGTGTATGTATATATATATATATGTATAGGAGTCATTTCTGAGGAGATCAGATACACAATTAACTTCCATAGAAAATAATTAGAGTTTCAATTTAAACTGTTTCAGTTTCAGTTTAAACAAATTATTAAAAGGTAATAAAAAAAACAACAACTTCTAAGACTGAAATTTGCAGCTGTGACTGCAGTTTTCTTTGAAAAACTGAAAGTAGTACAGATAAAAAAGTGGATGCACTAAATACTGGAAACTTGTATTAAATATAGTTTTTGAGGCTTCTGTGCAATTCTATGTTAAATATATGCTTTCTCTTTTTGTTCTGACACTGAAAAATTATACTTAATGGCTGTTTTATCTGGCAATTATATAAATGATGGGTGACTTTCGCACAGTATCGCACGCTGGAAGACTACAGTTCACTTTCACTTTTTGGCAGAGAAGGTAGTATTTCAGTACTGTATCTGGGAAAGACTCCTAACACTGTGACTGGTTTTCTCTGAAACTGGATCAGACTGTCTCTCAAGGTATGAGTGGCTGCCTGTAAAGCTGTAAATGAAATAAAATTTCACCCTCGTTCTGGTTGTCCTTTTTTTCTCCCAAGCCCCTCAAACGTTTGTGCACTGGCCTGGAAATGAGCATCGAGTTATCAGCGGTTCTCCTGAGGTGAGGAATGAATCTGTGGCTTGGCTTTCTGGTTCATTTATAGCTCACATTTCAAACACATAAACCTCAACCAGCTACGCAGGGATACAAACTAGCCAAGGAACCAAGTTATGAAAAAAGGAAAGAAAAGAAAAGCAACAAGCCACTCCAGACTCATGCATAAGTAAAGTGAAAGCGAGCTCACTTTAAAGGCGTTTGCATTCTGCGGATCACAGACCTGCCGGTGGCTCCGGCTGAACGGGTGGGTGATGTGCAGCGGTGTGGTGGTACGAAAGGTGAGGTGGTGGGTAAAGCCTGGCTTTGATTGGCCGCAAGACTTCGCAGGTCAGGTGGGCCTTTTCCTCCGGCCCAGATGGAACTGACAGCTCTGACCTTTTTGTCCCAGAACCCAGAGCGATTGAAGGCGGCTTCTCACTGGAGGAGGGCAGAGCCTGTCTGAGGGCATCACGGCTCCAGCGCCTCACGGATCAGCAGGCAGACAGCACCCCATCCAACCCTCCGGCGTACAGAGGTGTGAGTGACACCGTGACAGAACCACAGCCACTGAGCACTCGCATATTCACTTAGCTCTCCAACTGGAACAGCGACATGCCATCCGAGGACACGAACTAACATCTACTCTGACTTGGCTGCAGCCTGATTTCACAGCTGGACGTACTAGGAATAAATGCAAATGTTTAAGTAGTCTTTAAAATTTAAATAATTTAGTTTCTCACTAATGTCATATGTTCTCATATTTAAAAGCCAAACAACATCACTTTGGGGAATTTGGTCAACATGGGTAATTGCACCCATTTGTAATGTGGGTTGTGCTTCGGACTTCTTCCCCAAGTGGATGAATCTTACGATTACAAACGTACTGAAAAAGACTTCAAAGAAAACACAGTAAAACTTGGTGAGGGACGATTTCCAAGCATGTAATTGAATTACCCATGATTGTCATCATATATCATATGGACAAAAGTATGCAGACATCCCTCCTAATGGCTCAGATTTGGGTGTCAGGTCAGCCACACCCATTACTGATCAGGCACATAGCCATGCAATCTCCACAAACATAGGCCCTGATACAGGCTGTCGAATGGGTTACACTGATAATCTCTGTGCCTTTAAATGTGGCACTGTCATAGGATGCCAACTTTGCCACAGTCAAAAATCAGTTTGTGGAATTTCTCCCCTGCTAGACCTGCCCCAGGCAACTGTAAGTGCTATTATAGTGAAATGGAAGTGTGTATGAGAAACAACAGCTCAGCCACAAAGCAAACTCACAAAGAGGCCCGCCAAGTGCTGAAGTGCATAGCATGTAAAAATATCCTATGATCTGTTGCATCACTCACTACAGAGTTCTAAACTGCCCCTGGAAGCAACATCAGCACAAGAACTGTCCATTGGATCTTCATGAAATGGGTTTTCAAGGCAGAGTAGCTGCTCACAGGTCTAAGAGCACTATGTGCAATGCCAAGCTTAAGCTGGAGTGGTGTAAAGCACGCCACCACTGGGCTCTGGAGCATTCTTTGGAGTAACGAAGCACGCTTCACTATCAGGTGGTCTGACATGCGAATCATCCCTTTCTTGTTCCAGCATGACTGTGCCCTACTGCACAAACAGAGGTCCATAAAAACATGGTATGACATGTTTGGTGTGGAGGAACTCCAGTGGTCTGCACCCTGATCTCAGCCCCACTGAACACCAGTGGGACAAACTATAATGTTTGTGAACCAGGGCCTCTTTTGACTAAATGGGCACAAAGTCCCACAGACACTCCAAAATCTTCTGGAAAGCCTTCACAGCAGAGTGGAGGCTGTTGTAGGTGGACAAGGGGGCATTTGTGAAGTAAATCGAGCCAGACCTTCTTGTGGAGTGTGGCATTAATATGTAAAGACATGCGACATGGTCCGAAAAACCCCTGCAAAAGCTGACCAGAGTGACCATTTTGGCGTTACAGCGCATGCGCTGCTGTGAGTTGCCCATCATATTTTAGCCTGCTTTTTGTCGACGCTATTTTTTTGGGTTTTAACAAAACAATCATAATTGCAGCCAGCTGAAGTCTAAGTATAGCTGACAAATTGTACCTATAGCACAACGTTCACTGATAAGCACCAATAAACATCATGCTTACATTAGATTTACACTTGTACTCAGAGATTGAGACAATCAGTTTTAAATCATTTCATAAAGGTAGCATTAGGAGTCTTGCCCAAGGACTGTTATAATGTGGTGTTCTCGGTTAGGCAGGAAGACCAAGGGTGGCAACTCCGGTCCTTGAGGGCTGATGTCCTGCACAGTGGTGGTTACCCTAATCAAACACACTCACTAAACCTAGCAATTAACAGAGGAGATGAATCAGGTGTGTATGAGCTGTAAGATCACCAAACTGCCGGACACTGGCCCTCCAGGACCAGAGATGGGCACCCCTGGGTCAGACCTTGAAGAGCTGAAGCATCTTAATGTGTTTGATAAACTATCAGAGGCCAATTTTGTAAGAAAAGCCTTTTTCAAAGACCCAGATGTGTCACTGACTGAATACAAGTAATCTAATCAGTGGTTTGTCAGACTGCAGAGGCAGTTGTGGGCTGGAGGTTAAGGAATCAGCCTTGTGGCCGGAAGGTTGCCAGTTTGAACCCCTGAGCTGCAAGCACTTGAGCAAGCCACCTAACCACCAACTGCACAGCGGACAGGGCTGCCCACCTCTACGGGCAGGTGTGCTAACTGCCCCTTACTGTGTGCACTCACTAGTGTTTATGTGGGAGTGTCACTGCACGGATGGATAAAATGTGGCGGTCTAATTCCTATGTGGTCAATGGTTCTAAATGGTGTGGTTCTAGAAATGGCAGCAACACCAGCCCTATGTCTCTCACAAGCTTCAATTGAAACATGGAATGTCTTTCCAAATGTCTGCGATTAATCCAGAATGGGGAATTTGGGGAATAGCTTAGTGCTAACAATCAGCTACAATCCCACAGGGATGCTAACACAAGTTAGTATTGCTGTAATAGTGTTTTTTTTTTTTTTTTGGAAAGAGCTTCAAAATTACTGGTTTAAATTGAAGGCCAAGTTCGCCACAGTCTATGAGACTGTACCAACTCATGTCTTCCAGGGAATAAAACTTCCATCATGTAGAATTCAGAACCATCGGACAACTGTGTTTTGAACACGATGGAATTAGACCTCCGCATTTATCCCACCCGTGCAGTGAAACACGCACATACATGCACACTAGTGAACACACACACTAGGGGGCAGTGAGCACACTTGCCCAGAGCAGTGGGCAGCCCTATCCACGGGGCCCGGGGAGCAGTTGGGGGTCACCTCGGCTGAGGGGATCTAACTGGCAACCATCAGGTCATAAGGCTGGTTTACTAACTTCCAGCCCACGACTGCCCCAGTTATTATGGTTCGGAATCAGCCAACTCCACACAAATTTGCTGTTTAGCAGCAATAAGGTATAAAGTGAAAAGACTGGGCTAGTAATGTAGCTGAGGGAGAAAAAAAACGGTCACATAGCATTCTGTCTATCTTCACATCTCAAGCCAAATATCACCTGGATTTGTGGTGGAATATAACACTGGGATAGGAAAATGGTAAGTGGCACATTTTTACCCAAATAGCAGCTAATCAGAGTTCATTGAAATGCCATCCATTACAAAAAACTCAAACGTTTTAACCCAATAAACTATTACAGGCATTTTAATGTCAGTGATTATTATTCCAATTTAGCTTTTGGACTTTTTTCTTCAATGGTTTTCATTTTAGCCATAATGAAACTGGCTTCTGCTGTACTGAAATTGATTGTCTTCGTTTTTGCCCTGCATAGTTCAGTATTAACCAGTGTGTTCTGCAGTTTGGTCTCTGCTATGAAATGCGTGAATTAAGACGTGGTGCAGAGCAAACTGGATTTTTCAGTAAATGTGCTGACAGGAAGGAGCTTTTTGTTTCGTAAGCCTCTAATGTTAAAAAGAGGTAATTCAGTTCTGTAGCTGAGGAAGTGTGTGTGCGTAATACCTTGTCAGGTGTGCTAAACTGCTTTATTAGTGGTAATATGGTTTAATATACAGCGCTGACTTTACATACCCTTACCATAAGGATAAAGGATTAAGCATAACTCAAAATTATAAATGTGAATAATGAAAGCCACATATATTCTACACTATTCTAACACCGATAAGAGTAGAAGTGAAGTGTGTAGGAGTTAGGGGAGCGCAGGGAACACCCTAACATGGGGTACAACTTAACACAGACTTTTTATGTTATAGGCCAAGCAGCATGAGCTTCTGGCCACATTACCACATTTCCTATTCATGGTCTCCCACCAAAATTCAGAGAGATTCATCAGCGTTTTAAGGAGATCTGGGCCAAAAATCCTATGACGTAGCATCATTTAGGAGCAGCTGACAAGCCCACCGCAAGTGCTAGCTGGGCTAAAGTACAGCCTCTGTACTGCTGTGAGTTGTAAGTTTAGTAAACGAAGACAAATAAAGTCAATTATGTCTTTGTTACATTTGTTTACAGATTTTAAGATGAAAAAGACAAAACATCTGGATTTTCCACTACTTTATTAACATCTGTCAGACGGTCAGCTGGGGAAATTCAGAGCAACTCCTCAGTGTTTTACAGGGATCTGAGTGTTTTCAGGCCATGCAAGTCTTTTTTTTTTCAACGCAATTTTTTTCGGCTACTGAGCTGTTTATGTAAATCACCAAATCCAACCTCATTTAACTTCAATCTTCATTTAACTTCAAACTTCCTACAACGCAGCACCGGTTTTGAAGCTCACAGCAAGTGCCAGCTAGGCTAAAGTATAACCTCCGTACTGTAGGGATACGGCGTGTTTAGTAAACGAAGACAAATAAAGTAAATTTTGTCTTTGTTTCAAACATCTACACAGATTTTAACATAAAAAAGAGAAAACCCCTGAAAGAAGGGGTTGTCTTCTACTTTATTAGTATCTTTCAGACGTTAGTATTCTGGTTTTTAATAAGTATATTAATGAAATTGACATTAACAGTTGGTAAAGCTGCAGTTATTCAGAAACAACGTTGTATATTTTACAGATGTGAGGTGTTTTTTTTTTTTTTATCTGCTGTCATAGTTTGACACACAGATTCATGTCAGTGTCCATATGTAATATGATGTGTGCGTGTTTCTATCCAGTGAGCGGTCTGTCTGTCTAATAGATAGATAATATTTAATGCAGTATAGTTGGACAGTGTTTGTTTCCTAAAACATACAATTATACTTTGTTTGCACTTATTCATCAGACTTTTCTAGCAAGTGTTAATCTGACCCTCTGTTACAGTGAAGCCACCCATGGGCTGAACTGCAACACTGCGCTTCCCATTATTTTTGGTGGGATTGTAGATGAAGGGTAGGTGTTAGAAACAAAGTTCAAGGGTTCTTTTGTATCAGAGATGTATATCACTGCTGTCGGAACAAAACCGTGTATCTCTAAAATGGTAACTTTACAGGAGAAGGAAAAACATACTTCACTTTCAATGTAAGTCAATGGAACCAGAATTTTTTCCATGTATTTCTAAGCTGTCTTTTCTGGTCCATTCATCAGAAAATGTATACACAATATAAAGAGCAACAGGCATTTTCAAATGATGTCAAAAACTGAAAAGTGACAAAAATGGAGATACAAGGTTTTGTTCCGACAGCAGTGATATGATAAAAACATGAACTGACCCCCTGAGGGTGTCTAAATAACATTAGTGAAATGAGGGGAGCTAATATGAGGAAAAAGGCTAGTTCAGCTGATTCCCAGATATCACACTGTTTAAGCAATTACTGTTTTAATACCATAACACCTGCAACTCAGTCTGACTGGAAGTGGAAACTGATCCATTTGTCTCAGGTTGTAATAAAAAGTCTGATCTGGGCCACATCTGTGCCTGTTTACTGCTCGGCTGTCACTGCGATGAAACGGCAGTTTTATTAGAAATATTTTCTCATCTTATATGATTTGGTGCATCTCGGTTGGTGGTACAGTGACCCAGGATGGCGCTACAGCCTGGAAATGGGACCTACACATGATCAGGACTGGACCAGGATTGAGGTCACAGTACAATAGAGCGAGCAAGTCAATGAGATACCCAGCTGTACTGAGCTACCGATACAGATACAGGCTGATGCCTGATTTACTCAGGTTGGGGATGTTGGGTAAGCATTTCTACCTCTCTCTCCCTCCCTCTCTCTTTCTCTCTCCCTCACTCTTCTGTCTTTCTTCCTCTCTCTCTCCCTCCCTCTCTCTCACTCTCACTCTCTCTCTCTTCTGTCTTTCTTCCTCTCTCTCACTCTCTCTCTCTCCCTCACTCTCACTCTTCTGTCTTTCTTCCTCTCTCTCACTCTCTCCCTCTCTCTCTCTAACTCTTCTGTTTCTTTCTCTCTCTCACTCTCTCCCTCTCTCCTTCACTCTCCTGTCTTTCTTCCTCTCTCTCACTCTCTCCCTCTCTCTCACACTCTTCTGTCTTTCTTCCTCTCTCTCTCTCTCTCCCTCTCTCTCTCCCTCCCTCTTACTCTTCTGTCTTTCTTCCTTGCTCTCACTCTCCCTCTCTTCTGTCTTTCTTCCTCTCTCTCCCTCTCTCCCTCACTCTCCTGTCTTTCTTCCTCTCTCTCTCTCTCTCTCTTCCTCTTCCTCTTCTGTCTTTCTTCCTCTCTCTCACTCTTCTGTCTTTCTTCCTCTTTCTCACTCTCTCCCTCTTTGTCTCTCTCTCTTCTTTCTTCTCACTCTTCTGTCTTTCTTCCTCTCTCTCTCTCCCTCTCTCTCTCACTCTCCCCCTCACTCTTGTCTTTCTTCCTCTCTCTCTCTCACTCTCCCCCTCACTCTTCTGTCTTCCTCTCTCTCCCTCTCTCCCTCTCTCCCTCTCTCTCTCCCTCCCTCTTACTCTTCTGTCTTTCTTCCTCTCTCTCACTCTCCCTCTCTTCTGTCTTTCTTCCTCTCTCTCACTCTCTCCCTCACTCTCCTGTCTTTCTTCCTCTCTCTCTCTCTCTCTCTCTTCCTCTTCCTCTTCTGTCTTTCTTCTTCTCTCTCCCTCTCTCTCACTCTTCTGTCTTTCTTCCTCTTTCTCACTCTCTCCCTCTTTGTCTTTCTCTCTCTTCTTTCTTCTCACTCTTCTGTCTTTCTTCCTCTCTCTCCCTCTCTCTCTCTCACTCTCCCCCTCACTCTTCTGTCTTTCTTCCTCTCTCTCCCTCTCTCTCTCTCTCTCACTCTCCCCCTCACTCTTCTGTCTTTCTTCCTCTCTCTCCCTCTCTCTCTCTCACTCTCCCCCTCACTCTTCTGTCTTTCTTCCTCTCTCTCCCTCTCTTTCACTCTTCTGTCTTTCTTCCTCTCTCACTCTCTCCCTCTCTCTCTCTCTCTCCCTCGCTCTTCTGTCTTTCTTCCTCTCTCTCACTCTCTCCCTCTCTCTCTCTCTCCATCATTCTTGTTTTTTTCTTTCTCCCTCTCTCTCCTAATCTATCTTTTTCTTTATACTTCCCCCTCTATCTCCCCCTTTTTCCCTGTATCTGCCTTTTTCTTTTTCTCTGTACATTTCTTTATTTGACTCATTCTTTCTCCCCCTCTTTTTTATTTTCTCTATTTCTCTCTCTATCGTTCTCTTTTTTCTTTTTCTCTCTCCCCTCACCCCTTTGTTTCTTTCTCTCTCTTGGTCTCTCTCTCTCTCTCTCTCTCTCTCTCTCCCTTTCTCACTAACTTTCTCTTACCCATTCTCTTTTTTTATCTCTCTGTTCTCTCCTCGTCTCTCCCTCTCTCTCTTTCTCTTCCTTTCTTTTTTGTTCCTCTGTTCCTCTCTCTATTACTTTTTTCTGTCTCCCCTCTATTTCCCTTCCCCACCTTTGCTTTCTTTTCTTCTTTCTCTCTCCCTTTCTCTTTTCTTTTCTCTTCCTTTCTCTTTCTCACTCTCTTCCTCTCACTCTCTCCATCTCTCGCTCACTCTCCCCATCCCTCTCTCACTCTGACTCACTGTTTCTCTGCTGCTGCATTGCAGAGCTCTCAGCTCTCTCTCTCTCTCTCTCTCTCTCTCTCTCTCTCTCAGTGCTGGTGATGTTAGGAGGGAAGAGCAGAGCGACAGAAGACCAGCATGTCTTCCACATAGAGCCACAGTGCCATCCACAGGGATCCACCACACAGCCTGGGGCTGTTTACAACCAGCACTAAACCCCCAATACACAACACCAGCTCTAAACCACTATGAGTCACACTGATCACTCGTAACTAAAGCAGTTCATTATTTTACTTTATTCCTCAGTCGAGGCTCAATTAAACAAAAAGAGAATTTTTGTTGAAACCACAGATTATAAACTACTAGTAGTGAGTTCCAGAGCAGAGGCTGCAGGTCAGAGCCTTGAGCGCTACGGCAGCAAACAAGTCCTGCTGTCTTACATGGGTTTCCCTCATTTATACACTGCCTGCGACATCCACTATATTTCCAAAAGTCTTCACTCACGCATCCAAACCATTGAATTCAGGTGTTCCAATCACTTCCATGGCCACAGGTGTATAAAGCCGAGCCCCTAGGCCTGCAGACTGCTTCTACAGACATTAGTGAAAGAATGGGTCGCTCTCAGGAGCTCAGTGAATTCCAGCGTGGTACCGTGATCGGATGCCACCTGTGCAACAAGTCCAGCTGTGAAATTTCCACAAAATATTCCACAGTCAACTGTCAGTGGGATTATAACAAAGTGGAAGCGATTGGGAACGACAGCAATCAGCCACGAAGTGGTCGGCCACGTAAAATGATAGAGCGGGGTCAGCGGATGCTGAGGGGCATAGAGCGCAGAGGTCACCAACTTTCTGCAGAGTCAATCACTACAGACCTCCAAACTTCATGTGGCCTTCAGATCAGCTCAAGAACAGCATAGAGAGCTTCATGGAATGGGTTTCTATGGCCGAGCAGCTGCATCCAAGCCTTACATCACCAAGCGCAATGCAAAGCGTCGAATGCAGTGGTGTAAAGTGCCGCCACTGGACTCTAGAGCAGTGGAGACGTGTTCTCTGGTGTGACCAATCACGCTTCTCCATCTGGCAATCTGATGGATGAGTCTGGGTTTGGTGGTTGCCAGGAGACGGTACTTGTCTGACTTCATTGTGCCAAGTGTAAAGTTTAGTGGAGGGGATTATGGTGTGGGGTTGATTTCAAGGAGTTGGGCTCGGCCCCTTAGTTCCAGTGAAAGGAGCTCTTAAAGCTTCAGCACCAAGAGATTTGGGACAATTTCATGCTCCCAACTTTGTGGGAACAGTTTGGGGACGTCCCCTTCCTGTTCCAACATGACTGCGCACCAGTGCACAAAGCAGGTCCATAAAGACATGGATGAGCGAGTTTGGTGTGGAAGAACTTGACTGGCCTGCACAGAGTCCTGAACTCAACCCGACAGAACACCTTTGGGATGAATTAGAGCGGAGACTGTGAGCCAGGCCTTCTCGTCTAACTATCTGACCTCACAAATGTGCTTCTGGAAGAACGGTCAAAAATTCCCATAAACACCCTCCTAACCCTTGTGGAAAGCCTTCCCAGAAGAGCTGAAGCTGTTACAGCTACAAAGGGTGGGCCAGCATCATATTAAACCCTATGGATTAAGAATGGGATGCCACTCAAGTTCATATGCGTGTGAAGCCTGATGAGCGAATACTTTTGGAAATACAGTGTACAAGAGTGAAAACTCTGCTCCTCCCTATGTTGGAGGTTAGTGAAGTGATGTGGGTAACACCGCTGCCCTCCACACAGGGGGTTTGGACTGGGGTTCAATTTCCCATCTGGGCATCAAAACACAAACATACATTCACACCTACATACACATGCGCATACACACACGCACACACACAAGGCTCAGTATAAGAGTATCTGACAAATATTTTTGACCCCAAAAGGTTTTTATATTGTTATACACACAAAACGAAGGTTTTTCAAAGAACCATTTGCATGGTTAAAGGGTTCTTTGCATCATGAAAGGGTTCTTCAGATTAACAGAGAATGTGTTGTAAATGGTCCTATATAGAACCACAAAGGGTTCTTCTATTGTTATAAGCTTGACGTCATAACATTAGAAGAGGAAAAGAGAAGATTGAACTGAAGAGAAGAGAAAAGAAGGTTAGAGCAGGGGAGAGATTAAAGAAGAGAAGAGAAGAGAAAAATAAAGAAGAGAAGAGAAGAAAAGAGAAGAGAAAAGAAGAGAAAATTAAAGAAGAGAAGATTAGAGAATAGCAGAGACAAGAAGATAGAAGATAAAAGCAGATATGATTAGAGAAGAGAAGATATGATACAGCTAGAGAAGAGAAGAGAAGAGAAGAGAAGAGAAGAGAAGAGAAGAGAAGAGAAGAGAAGAGAAGAGGAGAGAAGAGAAGAGAAGATTGGTAAGAAGTCTCAGTCGTTTGATATAAGTTCACATGTCCTGTGCAGAGAACACACTGTGAACACAACGTGAAATTTTTCTGCAAATTTAAGTTCACAATTTCAATTTATTTCTTCAATTCAACAAACTGGAAAAAATTAAAGCATACACAACAAAATGTGCCATATCTTTTGCACAGGCCACATTTTACGGTTTATTTTTTCCCAATAAATTCAGTAAATACACAGCGATTGTGCATTAAAATGTGCAGGCGTGTGTTCTCAGTAGAAGATGTGTTCACTTCATTTTAATTAGAACATCAACAAACTCTACTTTAACCAATGGTGCCTAAACTTGCAAACGACTGTATATATAATTTGTATATTCATGCTGCGATTCTGTGTTTTTATGTGTTTAATCCTTTTAACTTGTCTTTCTGCTGTGAATGTTTCATTCCATAATGGAGAAGTCTGTTATACTTTTCCTGCTTCATTAATGCTGCCGATGCTTTGCCAGTGACAAGTGTTTACGGTGAATGACCACAAGTTTGGGAAAACTCCTGCAACACATTTGGCTGAAGCACATTCTACCATCTGCCCCTGATCTGTCACAACGACACTCCTCCACCAGGCCAAAGCGCGATGAGCGTTGAGGAATGAGTTCTTGGTCACTCAAACCACACAAAGCATCTACTAAATATCAAAGGTGGAACGGTGTCTTGATACCAGCCTTGTTCCAACAAAAGAACCCTTTTTGGTGCTATGCAGAATCTTTTTTCAAAAAGGTTCTATATAGAACCATCTATGACGCATTCTTCATTCATCTGAAGAACACTTTCATGATGTGAGGAACCCTTTAATCATGCAAAACGTTCTTTGAGTGTTCATGGTTCTAGATAGAGCCATTTTTCTCACTAAAGAACCCTTGAAGGACCATCTTTTTAAGAGTGGAGTTTGACATTGTACCAATAGAAGAGCCCTTTTTTGGTGCTATATAGAACCCTATTCACAAAGGTTCTATATAGGACCATCTACAGCGCAGTAGCTTCCATCAATCTGGAGAACACTTTCATGATGCGAAGAACCCTTTAATCATGCAAAACACTCTTTGAGTGTTCATGGATCTAGATAGAGCCATTTATCTCACTAAAGAACCCTTGAAGGACCATCTTTTTAAGAGTGGAGTTTGACATTGTACCAATAGAAGAGCCCTTTTTGGTACTATATAGAACCTATTCACAAAGGTTCTATATAGGACCATCTACAGCGCAGTCGCTTCCATCAATCTGAAGAATGCTTTCACGATGCGAAGAACCTTTTAATCATGCAAAGGGTTCTTTGAGAGTTCATGGCTCTATATAGAACACTTGAAGAACCATCTTTTCCAAGAGTAGAGCTTGACACTGTAACAACAGAGGAACCTTTTTTGGTGCTATATAGAGTCTTCTTCAGAAAGGTTAAGGTAAAGAATCACTCAAAGCAAAAGGAAGTCGGTTAAAAGCCCAAAATGTGTTTTCACCCCTGACTTTCAGTCAATTCAGTGGAATAATCCGTATCTGTGCTTCTGTTTTGTGCACAATTGTGTTGCGCAAGTGACTGTATATCCACTGTCTTACACTAGACACTGCAGGTAAGGCAAGTACTCAGCCTCCTGCTCTCTTTCTGTGTAGGTGTGAGTTCGTGGGCTCATCTGCCCTCCAGCCTCCCCTCACTCTCCAGCATGAATACGCATACAGTAAACAGCCAGTAGACTCTTCACAGAGCTCACCACCCACCCTCCACTCTCCTTACAGCAGACTCAGAGCACTGACACTGCTACTGTGGACGAATACTAAAGCTGATAGACACATACAGACCCTGCCTGTGAAAAGTTTGGGGACACCAAGCTTTGCAAAATGCTATAATACAAACAAACACGGTTTCTTTGTGAAAGTTCCATAACTTAACGTATTAAACAAAAAGATATTTAAAGACTTCTAAGCAAAACTGTGCATTTACATTTACATTCTGTATTGACAGGTTTAAGCCTGCATTTGCAAGTCTATGCCTGTTATGATGCAACAAAAATATGACAAAACATGCAAACCAAGAGTAAAACAACAATGACATCAAATTTACATCAAATTCAAAGAGCAAATGTTTGTCCTGATGGAGGCGTAGGACAAAGTGTTAGGGCTACACGACCCTCAAACAGAGGTTTTTCAGAGGAGGCACGACTGAAGAAACCATCAAGTGTGAGTTAAAAATGATGGTAACCTGGTTTTATCTTAGTTTAATGTCATTAGAATGTATTGTGGATCTTTTCTTTATAACAAGGATAAAAAATCGCTAGTAGTTTGCTGACATCTCAGTTGCCAGCTGGCTAAATTACCTGTTCCACCTTAAATAGACCAGCAGTTCTGAAGCCTGTAGTGCCAGAATGTTACTGCTGCACCATTTAAGGTGGAACGGGAAAATTCGAACAAGAAGCTAGTGAATAGTTCACTTCGGCTTCATATCACTGAAGAATTAGGGGTGGGTGATAATTAATAATTGCCCCCCTCTGTGAAGGCATAGGATGCCCTAAATGTATCTAAAGCCCAGCAGTGAGGAGCTGAACTTTCCCCTCCTCTGTGGTCACTGCAGGCTGGCAGGGTCCCTACAGAGCAGCGCTGGTAGCTGTTAATGAATTGATGCTGTTTTTTTTCAACCACTGCAAGTTGTAACTCAGTTTTAAGGGACAAGGGGTAGGGGGTAAAAATAAGAAATGGGACTGGGCCTAAATTTGAAGTATGAGCACAGAGCAGTTTTACGTTAATAAAACTTTTTTGTTACTAAATAGAAAAGTAACAGTGAAAACTAAAGATATGTAAATTTTTAGAAAGGTTTTTTTAAAAGGATTTGTTATGTATATATATATATATATATATATATATATACACACACACACACACACACACACACACACACACACACAGAAAGAGAGAGAGGTAGCATGGTAGATGGAGAGAAAATTAGAGCAGTCTTTATTACCAGGCTTTTGTTTGGGTTTTTTGCCTCCGTGCGTCACACTTATTCCCACGCATACAACCCACACACAGCACTCAAAGCACTGAGAACACACACACACACACACACACACACACACACACACACACACACACACACACACACACACACACACACACTATTTGCTCTAACAAGAACTATTTATTGCTTTTACCTCCTCTATCTATTCAAATTTGTGCTAACTCTGTTTAGTATGCTTCTCTCTGGACACCACTACTGTACTACAGTGCAAGCTGCAGCATTTGACAATCACCAAAGTCTGTACAGTCTGTACAGTAGTGCTAAGTGATATATCATCTGTACTGTTACACTGCTACTGGTGTTGCTCAGCAATACTCATTTTTCACTTCAGTGGTATTGATCTTTAGATCTTTAGATCCAGGATAACATTAAATCCCATAAAATGCCCACCCCCCCACAGACCCCTCCCCCCACCCACCCACTTCACAAGCAATTTATCAGGTTCTTCAGATTATTCTGAAACTGTTCCTTTGAAAGCTAAATAAACAACATATGCCATTCTGGAAATCTGTTTTATGTATGCAGAACGCTCTAACACTGTATATACAGCACTGTGCAAGGTTCCCTTCAGAGAAGAAAAAAAACAAAAGAAAACAATGAGTCAGATAAATAAGACATTTTTGGAGTAGCAGCACACAGATGGGATGGGTTCATTAACTTTATTAATAGGCGCCTAAATATCACCCGATAGTGAGATGCTGATGTATATTTGAGAAACAGTGTGATGTTGAATTTTATCAATGCTGTCCAGCACTAGTGCACAGTTCTAGCTGAATCTGGTGATGCTAGATATTGATTACAGCTTCTTTCAGCGCACTGCAGCTTGTTCTGCAGCTTCTGACTGCTGCATACGAGACGGCAGACGTTCTCAGTCATGCCGAGTTCTGGTGATTTGCTCTGTTTTACATTTTACACACTGCACTAACACACAGCCGTGCTGTATTTTCATACTGCCAGTCTTACGTCTCTGAGGACTGCATGTCCCAATCTCACTGTCACGCTCCAGGTGAGGGGGTCATACCTGTTTAGGTAGTGGTGGGCTCCAGGTGGTGATGGCGGCTGTGTGTGTGAGTGTGTGGAGGACGGCGGCTGCTCGGTGGAGTCGCGTAGAGCACAGGCAGGACAGGGAGAAGAACAAGGAGAAAGGAAAACTTCCAATTTACACCTGCAGAAAGAGCAGCATGGGTCATTATTTAAATATGCATGAGATGCAGGAATTAACAGCCTGAACGACAGCAGCAAAAAGATGGCAAACGTGTTCAGGTGTGTTTGTTTTCATACATCTTCAGGACAAAAATGTCCAGACCAGCGAAAAACAGGGCTAACCTACAGGAAAAACTCCTGGCTTAATGTTTGTTTTGTTTTGCTTTTTAATAACGGGTTTATGGTCAGGTTAGAAATATTGTTATTACATTAAGATACTTGTAATTACAAATAATAGTATACTTATATGAGTACATAGCATTACAAACAGGTATTTACACACACATATAAAATACATACTGGACATATTACTACACGCAGGCAACTGCTTATATAGAAAACATGCAGGCAATTTGATTGGTCAAATTACAGACAACACACTTCTGCACAATCGAACGCAAAGTTACTGTTTATATACTGTTTAACTGAATAAAACATACCAGAAAAAAATAACAAAAGTGGCATGAGCACATATTATGGCACAAATTATTTTCTCAGCAACTCAGCAAATACATTGACACTGAGCATTAAAATATGCAGATGTCAAATGTCAAATCAAGTTGCATGTTAAGGATGTTCCAACTTATTTTCACTAAGAAAATCAACAAAATATGTTATTTCACCAGGGTTAACACACGCACATGACTACTACTATATGTCAATCACATATAGGACTATCTATTACTACATGCACGGGTGTGTGTATATATATACATATATATATATATATATATATATACATACACACAGTACTGTGTGAAAGTTTGAGGCATCTAAGCAAATGTTTAAACAATTTACCTCATCAGTGAGTTTAGCACAATATACATTAGAATAAAGTCGTATTCATAATTCAAATAAACATAAAAACAATAAAAAGTAACAAGAATTTCTTGGGTCCATATTTTTCCTGGACACCTTCACAGCCGCCACAGAGACTCATTAATATCATCAATTACATCATGAGCTCAATTTACTGAGCACTGATTGGTCAAACCAGGAGCTGCTTTTTAACTACATATAATACTGGGCTTCCTCGAGGAGAGGCTTGGAAATGGGTAAACACACAAACACACTCACGTACAGAAAATCACTATTTTATGTATATATTTATATATAATTATGAATTTTTTTAATCGAATGTTCATAGTTGTAATAAAATTGCTGCATCAATATTGCTTTGCATGTATTGTGATGCTGTTCAGCTTTTTTCAAGCAATTCTATTTCAGTAAGTGCACTCAACTGTCGAGAGAAATTGTTTTAAAGATGCTGACATGCCTATGACTTTTGCACAGTATTGTATGGGACACATTATTATTATGACTACTACTACTACTATGATTATAATTATTATGGTACTTCTATCATGGAACTGTTCATACTGTTTGAAATGTTATATACAGTGTGTGTGTGTGTGTGTGTGTGTGTGTGTGTGTGTGTGTGTGTGTGACTAAAACTGATAAGCTCATGCTGCATCATTAGCATGTAATGAGCGATGAGATCACACCCAGTATTAACTGTGCAGCAGCGAGAGAATACACTGCCTGATTGGCCTTTGTCACTGTGTAAATGTCAATCTCTATAGTTAAAACATACCATCCCCACCACCCCCACCACCTCCACCGCCACCACCCCCTTCACCGCCACCACCCCCTTCACCACCCCCACCGCCACCACCCCACAGAGAATAAAGGAGCAAATAAATGTAGCCTCATTGACTCACACACAAGTCATGCTCTATGAAGAGGACCCGTTTTGCAGTCAAAACAAAAACTGAAAATGCTGTTTTAGCCCCTGTGAAATGATCCTTCACTCATTAATGCTCCTGAAGAGAAAACAGCACCACTACACAGACAATAATGTCCTTATTTCCATACTGCAGCCCCTATGCTCTGTACTGTATCTGTATTTGGATAGTGGACTGGATTTTATGCTGAGGGTGATCAGTTAAGATAAAAGACTCTGAGATTGAAAGTGAGAGTTTTTCTTGTTTACTAATGAGCCAGCAAGATTTTTCTCCAAGGCTCTCTTCAAGGAGAGGCAGCAGAAAACACCGGACATGATAGGGCGCGAGTGTGTGGGGAATATCAATGATAGCTGCACTGTAAGCAGAGCAGATAAAAGAAGAACCTTTTAGTTCACAGATAAGGAGGATGACAGGATGCAAGCACTAAAATTTTCAGCAACATGTGGCTCCGGAGCTGTATGTGGTTCTTTTGCTGCACTGTTGTGGCTCCACAGCAGAATTAGATTTATAGGTAAACACAGTTTAACAGTAAATGGTCTCAAACACTGGAGTTAATGTAGAACTGATAATTCACCCTTTAACCCTGAAGGTTGGCGCACAGACTGCTGGTTGGCATAGTGATGCAGACAATAATCTGGTCTTGCTAGTAGCTATGAAAAAGCAAAGAGAGAGATTTAAGACGAACATTGATAATTTGGAGACGAATAGACTTGTTTACATTTATAGTCACTCCAGCTGGTTTTCTGATATGTTTAATCTGCAACGAGAATCTGTCAAACACTAACAAATTAGTGTTCACCTTCAATTGTGCAGCAGTTACATTCATTTAAAGTGGAACTGGAAAAGTCAAACAAGAAGCTGGTGAATGAGAAGCGACATTAGTCTCGTAAAAACATTGAGAGACATTTTACAAGAAACTGATCCATCTTTGAGGAAAAGTTTCCTGCTGGAGATGCGAGAAAAGCAGCTACAGTTGAGCTAAAGCTTAAAGCAGAGCAAAGTAAGTCTGCATTTTCGTTTATAATAGTAATAATAATAATAATAATAATAATAATAATAAATGATACGAGCGAAAACATAGAAGTACTTGACAAAGGGCTGGTTTAAGATTGAGAACAGTTATAAACAACAGAAAAAAGAGAGGTTTTAAGTTTAGATTTAAAAGTGGAGACTGTTGAATATGTGAGGGAAGAGAGTTCCAGAGTCGGGAAGCAAGCCTAGAGAAACCATGATCACCATATCCATGCAGGTGGGACAGTGAGTAAACCACCAGAGGAAGACCTGAGAGTGCGAGTTGGTTTGTAAGGAATAAGTAGATCAGGCAGGTAGGAAGGAGCAGGTTATGTAGAGCTTTGCATGTAAGGAGAAGAACTTTGAACTGTATGTGGTATTTTACAGGAAGCCAGTGGAGATGTTGCAGCATGGGTGTAATATACTGACGTGTACGGCTGTGAGTGAGGAGGCGAGCAGCAGAGTTCTGCACCATCTGGAGCATAAATAGGAGGAGTTAATACCAGCAAGTAGAGAGTTACAATAGTCCAGGCGACTGGAAATGAATGCATGAATAAGGGTTTCTGCAGCAGACTGAGAGAGTTTATCGGATATTTTCTAGCCTAAACTTGGACATTAGCACATATTAAGACATATTTTCAGATGGTAAAACCAATAAAATACATAAAATGTTGTGGCGCCAATGATGGTTTGTTTTTTTGTTCTAAAGACAAAATTGCCAGTTTGTAAAATTGGGGTTACCGACTCCTGATTTAGTATAACACACATGAGCCCATTCTGGTCATGCCCATCCCTGATTGGACCGTGACTCTCTCAGCTCCTCTGTGGAAGCACCTTTGACAGTGACACAGTGCCTGGCAAAAGTTTTGCTTTCTCAAACTTTCCTTTTGAGTTTCAAATGTTTTATTAAGAAAGAAAAATTCCAGCAAAGCTTTTATCAACATAAAATGCCTGTGCACTAATCTTTAGGGTATATTTAGCTTCAACACTCAGAGGTAGAAAGTAACAAATTTACAAATTTACATTTACACTTTTTACTACTAAAAAATGTGGTTATTTAAGGATTATTTAGTGAAGAAAATGGTTCTATATAGAACCATGACCACTCAAAGTACCTTTTGCCTGATTAAGGGATTCTTTGGTTAAACGGTAATTTCCTTTATGAATACTTTTCTAATGATACTAAACTATCAGTAACAGTGCTTTTACATCAGCAAGGATTTTCAGTACTCTTTTCCTTCCTTCGTCCCTACATCGACCACCACTGGGTTTCTCACTCTATGTGCTGGGGTTCACTGAAATCTGGAAGGTGGTGGAACTCTTTAAATTGAGCAAATGAGAAGCTTTGTTCATGAAAAGGCAGCTAACCAAGCCAAAGTAAGCGAGCTCCATTTACACATGATCTAATAAACAAATATGGACATTATGAGGGCTGAATTAACCAATTAAATGGTCCTTAAGAATAACTCCACCGATTACGCCTACCCACAGTTATAAGTATTAGGATGTAATAGGCTGGGTATTTAAGGAATTCGATGTGAAATCGATGCTTTTAAAATTCTTACAAGAAGCTGGTGAATGAGACTTCAGCCTCGTAAAAAGTCAAACATTGAGACACTTTTATAAGAAACTATTCTACTTTTTCTGGAAAAGTTTCCTGCCAGAGATACGAGAAAAGCGGCTATAGCTGAGCTAAAGCTTAAAGCAGAGTAAAGTAAGTGCGTATTTAAATGGTCCTTAAGAATAACTCCACAGATTACACCTACATGTAGTCCCTGTACTCAGTTATAGTGTAGGTGTACTCAGGGTGTAATAGGCCAGATATTTAAGGAATTCGATGTGAAATCAGTGCTTTTAAAATTCGAACAAGAAGCTGGCGAATGAGACTTCAGCCACGTAAAAAGTCAAACACTGAGAGACATTTTATACGGAGCTACGAGATCGAGAAAAGTGGCTACAGTTGAGCTAAAGTTTAATGCAGAGCAAAGTAGGTCTGAATTCATAGTGTATTTTCTAGCATAAACTAAGACATCAGCACACATTAAGACAAGATGGTAAAACCAATAAAATACAAAATGTATTTAAACCTTTCCCGTCTTCTCTGGTCTTGTTCTCAAGGTTGTCTATTCTCAGAGACTGGGTTCTAGGCCTCAGCTCCTGAATGGACTGCACCTCTGTCAGCTATGAACCCCCCCATCCCCATCTGTGTTATTAGGTTAAGTGCTTTTATTGAGCATTTTGTGGTGAGAATGTTATATATCAGCAGATTTAGCCACAGGTTTCCCCGGTGCTCCTAATCCTCTGGGTTCTGTGTCTCTTCTAATGTTCCTAGTTAGTAATAGTTAATAATAATTTGTTAGGACTTCCTTTTATTTCTTGAAGTCCTAACTAATAGGAGAGCTCACTTTGCTATATCTACTTAGAAATCACAGAGAAAAAATTCATGATTGGCCAATTTTCTGCTGGGCGTTACAAGTGTAGCGCTGTAATACGTACGGAGTTTAAATACAAGCTGGAATACTTACAGAGTTCAACTACATGCATGAATCTATTGAATAAAAATGTATAATAATATCTTAAGTGCCCAGAAATGATAAGGCCTCAAAGGCCCTGAGAGCTGATATGACATGTGCGACTGACTACAATTTACACTTATTTTACTAAAGTTTGAGAAACTTGTGACATAGATTTGCATCAGTTTCTCAAAAGACGTGTTATTGGGAGACTTTCTTTAACAATCGCAGGAGACATAGCAGCTAGACAGAGATACAAACCTCATACATGTGCTTAAAGCATGTTTACTATCAGAATAAGACAGTTTATATTCTTAGATAAGAGAAGACGTGGTGCAAAAATATCCCGTAATGATGCAATATGCACTCGCCTGTGTAATCACAAACTCTATTACCTCTGCTGGAGTAGAGTAATACCCTGTTGAATGTTTTGGTGGGAAAGAACTTCAATTATTAACGCCACTATCTCTCTATCACTGAACTCTGTGAGTCAAGCTTGTTGACAGCTCCATTGTTTCACGGCACCCTTTAAATCCAGTACGTTAGTGGACGGGGCTACATTCTGCTTCTGTGACAAGCTGCAGACTAAGTAAAGTGACTGTGGTCATCAACACACATTTTCTGATTCTTCTGAGCTCATCTGAAATCTAACCTGTGCTGGAGGGTCATTAGAAAGCAGGGCTGCAGAAGATCTGAAGCAAATACTGCATGTAAAGTATGAAAACATAACAAAACATCCACACTGCTCTGCTTGCACAGACACAGAATGCAGTGTTGCAGTCATAAAGAACCATACACTTTTGCCCCCAGCAGTGTTTCTTAACATTTGAAGCTCCCTGAAGAGCGTCAACATGCTCGCTATGCAGGACAGGCCTTGTTGGAAACATGCTGCTGAACCCATCTGAATGAAGATCTTCATTTATTAGAACACGACAGCGTTTCTGCTACGCCTGTCAGGTGTGCTGAGTACGGCTGAGCAGCACTCACTGCCGTTTTAAAGTGTCTTCATCACACACATTAATGTGCTGATGACCGAAACTCTCAGCCAAACCTGCATGGGTAAGCAGAGGCCGGGCCTCTGGGAGTCCAGCAATAAGTAAGTAAATGTGTGTGCGTGGGTGTCTGTGCGTGGGGGTGTCCGTTAGAGAGCGGAAGAATGAGAAACACATAGATGAGACATGTGCTGTGTCAAGCTTAAGCTACGAAACGCTGTTGTCGAAAGAAAACCTCGTATCTCCAAATCTCCAAAATGGTAACTTTACAGGAGAAGGAAAAAACCTAGTTTACTTTGAATGTAAGTCAATAGAACTTAATGTTTTTTCCAAGTCTGGGCCGTTTCTTTTGGTCCATTCTTAATGAAATTTACACACAATGTAAAGGGAGACTGGCATTTTCAAATTATGTCAAAAACTGAAAAATGAAAGGTTTTCTTCTGACAGCAGTGAAAAACGCCTTGAAATGCAGTACTTTATTCACTATAGTGCACCCAGACATGATAAGCCTGCTAGTACCGTTCTCGTACAAGCAGGTCTGAGCTATTGTCTTTGAGTGAGGGCTGCATGATATGTAGCAGTATAAGAGCAATATACCCACTGCGCTTATATTGCTACATACTGCTTCTACATACGTCTTGCCCATGGTGTGATTTTATTTGAGCTTTTTTTTCCTCTTCATCTTTAGTTTTGTTTAGCTCGCACTAAAAACCGGATAATATAATTTGACAAATGTTGTGTGCTGCTTGCACAACGCTACACTCCCTAACCTCTACATTATGTTTGCATCAGGCTAGTGGTGGTGTATATTTCACATTTAACAGCAGTTATTTTGAGCTGCAGCTGAAACATGAACATGTAAAACTGGTAGGTAGGTAGGTAGGTAGGTAGGTAGGTAGGTAGATAGATAGATAGATAGATAGATAGATAGATAGATAGATAGATAGATAGATAGATAGATAGATAGATAGATAGATAGATAGATAGATAGATAGAACTACAGACAGATAGATAGATAGATAGATAGATAGATAGATAGATAGATAGATAGATAGATAGATAGAACTACAGATAGATAGATAGATAGATAGATAGATAGATAGATAGATAGATAGATAGATAGATAGATAGATAGATAGATAGATAGATAGATAGAACTACAGACAGACAGATAGATAGATAGATAGATAGATAGATAGATAGATAGATAGATAGATAGAACTACAGACCGATAGATAGATAGATAGATAGATAGATAGATAGATAGATAGATAGATAGATAGATAGATAGATAGATAGATAGATAGAACTTCAGATAGATAGATAGATAGATAGATAGATAGATAGATAGATAGATAGATAGATAGATAGATAGAACTACAGACAGATAGCTAGATAGATAGATAGATAGATAGATAGATAGATAGATAGATAGATAGAACTACAGACAGATAGATAGATAGATAGATAGATAGATAGATAGATAGATAGATAGATAGATAGATAGATAGATAGATAGATCTTATTATTTAGGCCTAACCTACAAAGTGTGTTTAGTAATCACAACCTATAATTAGACCAGTTTAAATGTCCTCTTCGTGTTTTTTTTTAACTTTTATTTGACTTTATTTATTTTATTAAGGCTTTTATTTGACAGTGTGTGCCAGGGTTTTCACTTCTTTAAAGAAAAAAATTGCTAACCTTCATAAACAAAGTGAAACATTGTATTTTATCATGATGAAATCTGGCAAATCATTCAAATAATATAGATTTTTTTACAATAATGTAAAAAAATACAGCTATAAGTGCATAGCTATGTACTGGGGCAACTTCACAAAGACTAATTCAAAGGTCTATTCATTGTGAAATCTTTAAATGCATAAGTCCTAGAACTGAATGAACTGTCCCAGCATACAATCAACTGTTTTCCTACTGGTTAGAGGACCAGTAACACAACCGTCTGCAGTATCTGTATTGCAAAGGCCAGTATTCTGATGATAGTTAACACGTGATATGTCACGCAGCCCTTCTCTGAAAGCAGCTGACGCTGAACAGGGAATTAAACTAAAGACAAATGGAGCTCACAGTGAACCTGACCCCTGGAGTTATCACCTACAAATCACGCTGCCGCTCTCCAGCAGTTTCCTCCAATGGCACTCAAACACGTGACCACTTTAGGACGAGAGAGATGAAACATTCCACCGTGAAGCCTGCTGTAGTGTGTCTGTTCCAGCAGTAATTTATCTATTCACAGAGGCACACTTGTGTAAAATAGTGCCTCGAACTAAGCAGCTTTAAAATGGGGCTAGTTTAGATCCCTAAAGAACGCACACAGGTAACAAGACTCCGGTACAGAGCACCTCAATCCAAGAGAAGCTTTTAACACAAGGCCCAAAACCCAAATAAGGGAAAAGAAGTATGACGCATTATACTCAGAGCTACTTTCTGTAGGACCACATGAAGGAACGAAGGAGATAACAAGTCACTTTTATCCATTTATATATATATATATATATATATATATATATATTTTTTTTTATCTGAAGCTACATGACAAATGATGAAGCCTGGTTCCCCCTCAGTTCATGAACACTGCATAACGTACTACTGAAGCAGAATAAACACAAACCCAAAACGAATGGATGGATGGTTAGATAGACAGATGGATCATTACATACATACATAAAGAACCAGCTAGAGACAGACAAAACAGACAGATGCGTAAAAAAAAAACGGACAGATGGACAGACAGGTAGACAGATAGATAGATAAACAGACAATTAGCTAACCCTAAATCTAACCCAGACAGACAGACAGACTGACAGACTGATAAACTGAGAACCAGCTAGAGAGACAGACAAACAAACAGCCAGTAGATAGAAAAATGAATGACGGTGGATATTTACATATGATATAACTGAAGTATGAAGTATCGCCATTTAGTTTGGCACAATACATTGTATGTGAATCAGCACTGTTTCAGTGGCCTGCGCCACACTGACACTGCAGCATGCTATAATGTGTAAATCAGTCCTCCAACACATTACAGGTCTTTCTCCACTGCGTGCTGTGACCATCCTGACCAACCACAAACGCTTTTTCTCTGATAAAGTTTTCCTAGTATGGCTTACTCTGGTTGCTTAGCCTTGCTAAATAACACAAAAAAGGACAAAAAGTAAAAAACAAAAAAAAAACATATATTACTGTAACAGGCTGTTACAGAACACCACAAACAAATGGCTTATTAATGCATTCACAAGTGTGTGCATGCACACACACGCACACACACACACACACACACGCACGCACACACAACCTCAATCACATCTCCATGCATACCTGACCTTGACCTGCTGAGTCCAAAGCCCAGTGAGGTAGCTCGGAGCTCCTGTAGCCGTGCCTCGGGGGACCTGAAGTGGGAAACACAGCGCTTTTCTCTCCGCTCAAAACGAGCGCCTTTAGACAAACCGTGAGCTCTCCACAGTGACTCACCCTCCACAAACAGCCGCTTCACTCTCAACACAAACAACGCACACATATGAAACCTGCTTCCCCCTCGGCTCACCAACACAGCAGAGCCTACTACTGATGCAGAAAAACACAGACTCAATCAGACAGACAGACGGTTAAACAGAGAGACAGCAAGAAAGACAGATAAACACAGACTCAATCAGACAGACAGACAGATAGACGGTTAAACAAACAGACAGCAAGAGGGACAGATAAACACAGACTCAATCAGACAGACAGACAGACAGACAGACAGACAGCAAGAGAGACAGATAAACACAGACTCAATCAGACAGACAGACAGACAGACAGCAAGAGAGACAGATAAACACAGACTCAATCAGACAGACAGACAGACAGACAGCAAGAGAGACAGATAAACACAGACTCAATCAGACAGACAGACAGACAGACAGACAGACACAGAGACAGTTAAACAGACAGACAACCGGCTAGAGGGACAAACAGACAACCAGACAGATACATAGACACACAAATCAACCATATACACAAATCAGACATATACACACACCCACACACATACACTCACAAATCAGACATATACACACACCCCACAAATCAGACATATACACACACACCCACACACAAATCAGACATATACACACACCCCGCACACAAATCTGACATATACACACACCCACACAAATCAGACATATACACACACCCCACACAAATCAGACATATACACACACCCCCACACACAAATCTGACATATACACACACCCACACAAATCAGACATATACACACACCCCACACAAATCAGACATATACACACACACCCACACACAAATCAGACATATACACACACCCCACACACAAATCTGACATATACACACACCCACACAAATCAGACATATACACACACCCCACACAAATCAGACATATACACACACCCCCACACACAAATCTGACATATACACACACCCACACAAATCAGACATATACACACACCCCACACAAATCAGACATATACACACACCCCCACACACAAATCTGACATATACACACACCCACACAAATCAGACATATACACACACCCCACACAAATCAGACATATACACACAACCCCACACACAAATCAGACATATACACACACCCACACAAATCAGACATATACACAAATCTGACATATGCACACACCCACACAAATCAGACATATACACAAATCAGACACATACACACACCCACACAAATTATACACACACCCCCACAAATCAGACATATACACACACACCCCCACAAATCAGACATATACACACACCCCCACAAATCAGACATATACACACACACCCCCACAAATCAGACATATACACACACCCCCACAAATCAGACATATACACACACCCCCACAAATCTGACATATACACACACCCACACAAATCAGACATAGAAACACACCCACACAAATCAGACATATACACACACCCCACAAATCAGACATATACACACACCCACACAAATCTGACATATACACACACCCACACAAATCAGACATAGAAACACACCCACACAAATCTGACATATACACACACCCACACAAATCAGACATAGAAACACACCCACACAAATCAGACATAGAAACACACCCACACAAATCAGACATAGAAACACACCCACACAAATCAGACATATACACACACCCACACAAACAAAGCAACATGTAGTTTACCAAACCCACACAAAACACAGAAGATACAAATCACACATTTAGTTTAACAAAATCAGTGTTCGCTCATTCAAAACCTTTACAGGTAATGTTCAGACTTTGTGTTGCTGTGAAACAAAAGGCTCACAATTCTGTTTCGCAAGTTATGGTGGTAGCCACACACAAAAAGTGCATTTCTTCTGCTTATTTTGACTGGTACACTAATAGATTCTCATATTCTAGTTATATAAAATACAGTGATAATGTTCCATATAGACCAGAAATATGTGAGTACAACTATAAACAAGAGTGTCCCATGTATTACATATATTTAATTGTCTATGTAATAAGTCTCACCTGTATCATTTATGCAAGTACTACATGTAATAATCATCATCATCATCATCAATAAGTCCTATAATTAATATCTACATGAAAGCATCTACATCCACCAGCCACTTCTTTAAGTACACCTCCTTGTATCTACATTCATCGTCCATTTTATCAGCTCCATTTACCAGTGTGTGTTAGTGTGTGTTGTCCTGGTCTGAGTGGATCAGACACAGCAGTGCTGCTGGAGTTGTTAAACACCTCAGTGTCACTAATGGACTGAGAACAGTCCACCAACTAAAAACATCCAGCGAGCAGCGTCCTGTGGTCAGAGTCCTGTGACAACTGATGAAGGACTAGAGGATGACCAACACAAACTGTGCAGCAGCAGATGAGCTGTCGTCTCTGACTTTACATCTACAGGGTGGACTGACGAGGTAGGAGTGTCTAATAGAGCGGACAGTGAGTGGACACAGTGTTTAAAAACTCCAGCAGCACTGCTGTGTCTGATCCACTCGTACCAGCACCACACATTAACACACCACCACCACCACCACGTCAGTGTTACGGCAGAGCTGAGAATGAGCCACCACCCAAATAGTACCTGCTCTGTGGGGGTCCATGGGGGTCCTGACCACTGAAGAACAGGGTAAAAGGGGCTAACAAAGTATCAGAGAAACAGATGGACTACAGTCTGTAACTGTAGAACTACAAATAATGAGTGTAGTCCCAGTGAAGTTCCTATATGTAATCATATGGTCTACATGTATTATATATGTATAGTATAAATACACTTATAGATGATAAAATGTTCTACGCTCTAACCTAAACCTAGCCTTAATAACAGCCCCAGTAACCAAAAAGAAATGTTTTCCTCTCCTTTTAGTCCAAAGGCCTTTTTGTCTTGAAAATGTACAAAAACAAACACAGATGTTTGAGACAAGTCCGTAGGGGTTGAGGTGGCAGGGACCGGTGGTGAGTGAAGGCCGGAGCCTGCCTGGAAAAGATCAGCTCAGGCCACACTCCTCTGGTGTGGTCTCCTCTGTCTCTTCAGGATGTTATTATGTGATTTGGGAGGCACGCTGCATCTAAATTAGCTCCAGTGGCTCCCTGCCTCCCTCCTGAGGCGGCCGGCTCACATGGGGGAGGGACCACTATGGGAACAAAAACGGAAACATCTTGGCTGCCGATTAGAGCAGGAACTCCTAAAGATACTCGGGTTCTTACGGCTGCGATTTAGCGCAGTGCGAATGCTCAGAGAGCGCGAGGAAGGATTACGGTCTTAATGTTTCATCCCGGCAGATTTGCCTGTTTAAGGCGGAAGGCTAGCAGATGGTGTTAAGTATGCTTGTGCTGAACTGCATGCTCACTATAGCTACACTGCTCCCAAACTCACCGTATGTGCAGGGCAAGCTCTCTCTCTCTCTCTCTCTCTCTATAACATGGATATTATATGTAGTTAAACAGGCTCCAGTAGAACAAGCTGCCCACTCCTGGTCCTCGAGATCTACCACCCTGCAGAGTTTAGCCTCAACCCTAATCTATCACAGCTGATTCTGGTAGCAAAGGCCTTCAGTAGCATCTGAATATTAGAGCCAGGTGTGTTGGATAAAAACATACTGGACATTAACTTTTTAGTGCAAACAAGCATCGTTTGATTCTGTGATATATTCAGAAAACATCCAGATACTTTCATTTTATTATCATTATTCGCACTAACTGAGCACCTCAAGATATCAAAAAGTTTTTTTTCCCGAAGTTTCTCGTACTCTGTAGGTGTGCTTTCACCAGAGAGCAGCCTCAGCCATCATGAATACCCGAGATCACAGCACCCGTGTCTGTACACGCATGTGTTGATGCCTGGAGAACCCCCACAATTCAGCTGTTCATGTAGCTGAGGGGACGCAATTCACGAAAGCCACCTGAGCAGCTCTTCTTAATGTGTCTGAGGCCTTCAAAACAAAGCCTTAAACAAAGCTACAGGAGGAACATCAGAAGGCATCATGAACTTTCAATGGCAGCTCTGTGAATTGGGAGAACGGATTCTTTCACAGGCTTTGAATGTGAAGATGAGCTCGGAAGGGTTTGTGTTTCATTTATCAAGGCACAGAGAAATAGGCCCAAATGAACCATCACTGAGGTTGGAAAGTTCTAACCTCAAACACCAACACTGCAGAAACGTGTGCCTTCATCTCATTCACGTCGCTTATCATTTAACACTCTCTTATCGCAGCTGCTTGAACGCATTACTCGTTTCTTAATTTACAAGGTTCTCAACTGAATTTCAAAAACTGACCCTTGAGACAGAGGGTCAGATTTACTAAGGCTGTAGCTTATCACGCAAATTGATCTTAGCCACGCCCACTAACTGCTCACTTGTGAAGCGCAGGGTCTAAAATGTGCCATGAACAGAAAATTAAAGCTCATTGATGAAGAGAAAGAGTTTTTTTTCCCACCAAAACATTCTAGAGTAGTGGCAAACTACAACTGTTAGAGCTAGGCCTTCGGTTGATGGCCATACATGTCAAACGTTGGTCAAAAGTGGGAAAAATAAGTAAATAAAACACAAAAATCCTAATTTACTGCAGAATATAACTGTGGCACCATTCTAACGAGAAGCTGGCGAATGAGAAGCTGATGTTGACAGTTTCTTGTTCCATGTTAAACATATCAGGAAACCAGTCGGAGTCCATTCACCTCCAGATGATCCATTTTTGTCTTAAATCTCTCTCTTTGCCATTTCTTTAGCTACTAGCTGCGAGAGATTGTTGTCTGACAAGCAGTCTGTGCACCAAACGTCAGGGTTAAAGGGGTTATTAGCAGTTGTACATTCACTCCAGGGTTTTAAGACCATTATGGTTAAAACTCTGTTGAACGACCAGCAGAGCTTTACTTGACTGTACAGGAGGATTACCTATAAATCTAATTCTGCTGTGGACATGTAAACATCTTTTTTCACAGAAATCTTTAGGCCCACCGCTACAACAGCCCGAAAATAGTTTGTGAAGTGATAACAATGACTTTGCATGCATACTGAGGCCGCATCTTGGCATCTTATTTTGCATATGCATGAGTGAGAAAAGCACAGTTTGCACTTTACCATGCGCACAGCCCAAAAACGTGTCTCACTTTTGTGCATTACGCTTGCGCACAGTGGAGCCGAATTGCGCCTGTAATCACAACAAAAGGCACAGTACATCGGGCCCGAGCACTTAAGCATCATTTACATCAAAGTTTCAAGTGCATCATTCGGCTGAAGATTTCCAAAGACACTTCAGTTATGTAAACTTAGAATTGCTGATATTTAACTGCCATTATAAATAAGAATAAGGGTCGTCAGGTTGTGTTGGTAGAACTGTTTTGACTATAGGACTCTTTCTGTCGTAAATCTTTATAATCAGTGGGAGAAAGTGTGCAATCTTTTCTTCCGGCTCTTCGTCGTTTCGTAAACAGCTCTCTCTGCCTCAATCAGCCTTGATCTTGTCCTCTAACGCTGCGTCTCTCTCTCTTCTCTCTTTTTTTGTCTCTCCAGGGCGTGGGTGTCTGTAAATGGGGTCTGTTAATGTGGCACCAACAAAGGCACTCAACCTTCAACTGCCTTTAGTCCTCAACGTGGATAAAATGCTTTTCTGCCACAGCACGTGGATCAGCACCAAGCACAGACTCAGAGCCCACACCCAGAAGACCGTATAGATGGTGCAAACATCTTTATTCTAAGCTGCACTCACTCAGATGATCAGGCCAAGCTGCAGAGGCTTAACCCTCCTTCAACTCCTAAGGAGTATAAGGTTCGGAACACTTCTTCTTAAACTTAATGAATTATTTCTTTAAGCAAAACAGGCAGTAACTGCAATTTTGGTCCTGTTTCAGATGATTGGATTGTATAAAGTCTTCGCTTAAACTGTAATCATAAAAATGTAAATGTATTAAATGCTTGTACTAAATGCTTTTGTTTTATGTATTAAACACATTTATTGTTTAATATATTTTTTCAGCATGTTTTGTGAATTTGCATCCACTTTTTTCTAACTCTTTAATGAAGGCTTAGCTCCGCCCCCACTCTGCACAATCTTATGGTGTCATATCAATAAAAAGTGTTGAGTTATATATCAATAACTAGAATATCCATGTATGTTTACTTTTTGTACTAACTCCAACTCCATAATAATTGTTGTCTCTCAGCATTCATGAAATCATGTTCATTCTTGGCCATTTTCTGAAGGATGTTACATAAGGGGTATATATATATATATATATATATATATATAAGGGGCGGTTGTGGGCTGGAGGTTAGGGAACTGGCCCTGTAAGGTCGCCGGTTTGATCTCCAGGGCCGACAGTCCATGACTGAGGTGTTCTTGAGCAAGACACCTAACCCGCAACTGCTCCCCGGGTGCCGTGGATAGGGCTGCCCACCGCTCCGGGCAAGTGTGCTCACTGCCCCCTTGTGTGTGTGTTCACTAGTGTGTATGTGGTGTTTCACTTCACGGATGGGTGTAAATGCGGAGGTGGAATTTCCCCAGTTGTGGGATCAAAAAAGTATCACTTAACTTAATATATATATATATATATATATATATATATATATATATATATATATATATATATATATATATATATGTATATATATATATTTATTATTTATTTATTTATTTTTGAATAAACAATAAAACAACAAGATTTCAGTGATCTGTCTGGAGAGTTTCTTCACAATTAAATTAATATTTTAAGTCTTTAATTCTGCTGTTCCACCCAAAGCATTGATTTGTGCATTATTTAATAAAGTGTAAATATATGCATATTAAAGATAACATTTCATTTGCATATCCAAATGTAATGTTTTGCAAAGCTTCCAGTAGAAAAATACTATTTAACACAGTATAAAACAATATTTACCGCAAATGTGCATTGTGAGCTCCTGCTGGTGTGGGTTCATGTATGTTTCTTCTCTTTAAATTACACACACATAAGCGAGTTGCCCACCAACAGATCCCCCTAATGAAGCAACTTCCAAAGTCATGACCACATGCTTTACGTAAAAAAATAACTAGGTGTTTGACACTGTTAGAAGAACTGCTCTTGAATTCTGATACTTACTGAAAACCATAAAGAGTTATTATATATTATATATAGTTTCTATAGTGTAATGGAAAACACCACTGTCCCGCACATTGCACGGCCACTTCATTATACCTACAAAAGCTCTTGGACAAGTTTTAAGTCGCTCTTGATAAGATCATCTGCCAAATAATATAAATGTGTTGTAATTTCATAATTTTGCAACTCTTCTAAACAATCTAGGCCCTTGTGATGTATGGAAAATGCTAAGAATTTTAAAAACTATTTCAAGTTAATTTAGTCCTCTCTGGTAGTCCTCTGACCCAACACAGTGATTATCACCCTTGAACCAGCGCCATCGCCTAACCAAAATGCCTACGTTCACTGACCACTGCACTAATCAACTCAGCCACTGGGTGGAATGCATATCATTCCCTATGGGAGATATACTGGAAACGTGACCACATCACTGAACTCTACATGATATCATAAACGCCTGATCACTGCTCTACTGACCACACACACCACACACTTCATAGACAGCATCACCAGCAGCACTCTGTCCCCACATCACAATGAATCAAAATAACTGCCCACACCATTGCCCTAAGGAAAGTCATACATATACCGGCAGTCATATGCACTAAGATGCCAGAAATGCACTGCTAAAAGACATATTTCTGTCTGTCTGACTGTCTGTCTCTGTGTATATGGACCATTCCAAATTAGTTCAAACTGCAGTCCCACAGAAAAAAAAATACAAAATAACGAAAACAATTAAGTATTCAGACCTTAGATATTTAGATGTGTTATGATCTATTTAAACATTACAAGTATACATGTAAAAAGACATTAATTGGTTAGTAATAAGCTAAATATCACTGATGTTGGGACAAAACCTAGTATTCTCCAATTTTTTCAGTTTTTGACATAATTTGAAAAATACCTGTTGCCTTTTACTTTTTGTGTGTACGTAAAATTTCCGAAAGAAACAGCCCAAAATTCTGGTTCCATTGACTTACATTAAAAGTAAAGCAAGTTTTTTCCTTCTCCTGTAAAGTTACCATTTTGGAGATACAAGGTTTTGTTCCGACAGCAGCAATGTGTACAGAATCATCATACATAGGGTACTTTCTGTTGGGTTGTGTCTGTCCCAAATCCTAACCCCTAAATTTACACTTGTGAACAATGGTTGCCAGATCTGACACCACCAAACTTCTTCCTTTAGGTTATGCTCAAAGGAAATGTCTAATGGAACAAGCGTCGCACTGTGGAAGATTTGAAGGAAAACATCCAACATGAAATAACTGCTATTTCTTTATTCAACATAAACAAGAACTGCTTACTTTGACAATAAGTAACTTCTTGACTGACAACCATAACTAATAACCAACCACAGGCTGCTTTTTTTGCATGACACGTTGGGGCAGATGAACACTGTGCTACAACAAAAACTCACCTGATTGAAACAAAGTCATATATACACTAGCAAAAATCTCATTTAGTAGCCACTAATTGTTGTTAAAGTAACTCTAGAAACACATTTCCAGTCATAACGATGTGCAACTTTTTTCAGCCCAGCAGCTATATTTCCATCTGCAAGGCTCAGTACTTAGACCAAGGGTTGGCAACATGTGGCTCCAGAGCCATATGTGGCTCTTTTACTGCTCTGCTGCGGCTCCACAGCAGGATTAGATTTTTTGGTAATAATAAAATAATCCTCCTTTACAGTAAAATAAAGCTCTGCTGATCATTCAACACAGTTTAACAATAAATGGTCATAAACACTGGAGTTAAAGTAGCCTATAACTGCTAATTCATCAATCTTTAACCTTGAAGATTGGCGTGCAGAGTGCTGGTCACCATAGCAATGCAGAAAAGTCTTGACTAGCTAGTAGCTAACAAAAACGCAAAGAGGTGAACAATGATCATTTGGAGACAAACAGGCATTTATACTCACTCCAGCTTGTTGCCTGATACATTTAATCTGCAACAAGAATCCATCAAACACTCACAAGTGGCGAAGCTGAAGCCAGCTTCTCATTTGAATTGCCCTGTTCCACCTTAAATAGTGCAGCAGTTACATACTGATGCCTCAGGCACCATTTAAGGTGGAATGGTACACTGAAGCTGGCGAATGACAAACTGACTGGGCTTGTAAAAAGCGGAATGTGACATTTCACAAGAAACTATTATACATTGCGGAAAAGTTTCCTGCCAGAGATGCGAGAAATGCAGCTGTAGCTGAGCCTAAGCTTAAAGCAGAGCAAAGTAAATCTGTGTTTTCATTTATATATGTTTGCCAATGCTAGTAACACATACACAGACATATTTACAGGCAAGATGGACATAAAATGGACATAAAATGCTGGTGCACCTCTATAGGCAGAGCGCCTGAGACTGAGACCATGCTATAGTGCAAGTATAATGTATTTAAATGTACAGAGTCTTAGTAACTGCAATGCAGGGACCTGAGCTGTCACTGGCGGTCGTTTAGTGGAGACATAAGAGAGGAGAGGAATAGATGAAGAAAAAGTGCCCAGTCTTTTTAGGGACGCTTTAGAGCTCTGCTACCTCGTCCTTTTGTGTCAGCATCTATTTGGTCAAGAGAGATGGCGGCAAACAGCAAACAGCCAGAACCGTTGCCCCAGTCCACCGGGCAGAGATGCTCTTACACAGATCTGACAGCCACTGGGCTGCTTTTCTCTCTCTCTCTCTCTTTCTCAGCAGTCTGAGTCTTCAGGGCATGGCCTTTCCCTGTCTGCAAGCCCTTCAACCTGTCTGCCAGTATATGTCTTTAAGTCCGCCTGTCTCTCTGCATGGGTTTAAGCCTGTCTGTCTGTCTGTTTATGTCATTCAGCCTGTCTGTCTATGTCATTCAGCCTGACTGTCTCCGTAACGTTGCTGTTAAACCTTTAATCTTCAGTTTGAAATTTTTTGACATAATTTGAAAAAGGCAGGTGCACTTTGTTATTTCAAAATTTCATGATGAACGGACCAACAAAAATGGTCTCAAACTACTCAGAAAAAAATATTTCTCCATTTACTTCCATTAAAATTTAAGAACGTTCTTCTTCGTCCTGTAAAGTTACGTTTTTGGAGATATGAGGGTTTGTTCTGACAAAAGATCAAGTCAGTTAACCAACAGAAAGATCAGGTGAGTGGCCTGTTCTAAGACCTGCCCCCTATAAAAAGTGCCAGAAGTCAGAAGCAAAAGAAAAATTCCAGAAGCAAAAAATATCAGCAAACATAAAAAGAAGGCAAAAACCAGCTAAATTTACACCTGAATGAGCAAAAATTTGTAGAAATTTTTGATTTAATACGCTTGATTAGTTTGATTCAACAAATTTCTGACAATTTGATGCTCAACAGCTTCGTTCCAAAGCCTATAGGCTGCAGCCGAGGGAGGGCGGGTCCTCGGTAGGACTGTCCTATGAAGACTCCTCCTTAGTAGCCCAATGGTCACACTAATGAACAGCTCTAACGAGGCTGCGTGGTGACGAGCCCAGAAAGGTCCCGTCTCTTCAAATTGTGGCTCAAAACTTGTGAGGGAACTGGTGAGAGAAAACAGAGCCTGTTGCGTTGTGTTTGTTGCTATGGTAGCTAATACACCAACAAGCTTATGTAGTAGCATAAACTACATATATACAAATACTTCTGATTAAAATACAACATATGGATGATATACAATATATGGATGAATGCTCTGATTACATCAATCATTTTATACCTAAGGACGTGAATAACTTACATTTTAAGCTCCAATGGCTTTGTTTTCCGACATTTTTGTGGTGCTATTATTTCCCCCTTTCCCTTTTTGTTGTTGGTGTGCAGAGATACGTGGGTAACCGAAGGCCTGGAAGGATACACCTGATGCCTCCTTGAAATCACTCAGAATGTAGGCTGCATTTGAAGGGTCATTCACTTTGGAACGGCCTGCTATGATGTAGCAGCTGCAGCCTAGGCTTTGGAACGCTATTTAAGCTAATATTTTTTCTTATGGATTTTATTCATCCATCTATCCATACTCAACCGCTTATCTGGGGCCAGGTCACGGGGGCAGCAGCCTAAGCAAAGAGGCCCAGGCCTCCCTCTCCCCCGCCACCTGCTCCAGCTCTTCCGGAGGGATACCGAGGCGTTCCCAAGACAGTCGAGAGATATAATCCCTCCAACGTGTCCTGGGTCTTCCTCGGGGTCTCCTCCCCGTTGGACATGTCTGGAACACCTCCCTAGGGAGGCGTCCAGAGGCCATCCTTACCAGATGCCCGAACCACCTCAAATGGCTTCTCTCAACGTGGAGGAGCAGCAGCTCTACTCCGAGCCTCTCCCGAATCGCCGATCTTCTCACCCTATCTCTAAGGGAGAGCCCGCCAACCCTGCCGAGAAAGCTCATTTCGGCCGCTTGTATCCACGATTTTATTCATTTTATTTGAAATTTTGACATATATTATGCCTCAGACCTGGTTCGGCATTTGTCTGTCTTTCTGTGTTGAGTCTGCTTGATTCTGCATCCATTTGTCCCGTCTGTCTTGTTTCTAGACCGAATATTTACCTGTATCTGTCTGTCTGCCTGTCTGTTCATGCGCATGATTGTTCAGCTGTCTCTCTGTCTGTCGTTTTGCATCCGTTTGTCTGTCTGTCTGACTCTCTTCTAGCCTGTATATCCACTTGTGTCTCTTGGTCTGTCCCTGTCTGCCTTTTCATGTATTCGTCTGTTAATTCGGTCTTCTGTCTGGCTTTGTGTCTGTCTGGGGGGGCGTGTTGGGTCCTGTTGTCTGCATTACATCACTGCTTCCCTACTGCAGTGGCAAACACAATACACACACATAGTAGTGCTCACTCTAAACTGTCCCATCTCGCTCGCTCAGTGCCTTCGCTAAGCTGTGCTGAGTCAATAAACAGCAGAGGCTCAGCACAATAATGTCCAGCGTGAACGGAGACGGCATGAAAAATGTCACCAATCAGCTGCCGTTTTGCGCCGGGCTTCTGGGATCATTTGTCCGTTTATGGTTTTGAACCAACAAGCAAAAAATGTGGATGAAAAATAGACTAAGGAACCTTGAAAGACCACACAGACAGAGAAGACACAGCGTCTCCGCGTGCGGCACTCTGAACTGCAGGGGCGTAAGGCTCTAATTTGCAGAGGAGTCAGTAGCTGAGTTGTTAGCTGCTGCTCTAATGAAGCTGCGATTTGTGCGTGGCTGGAGCAGAGCTGGGTTCACTCGGTCTGCTCCCACCTCCACCTCTCCCTGATTAAAGCGCCATGGGACTGAGCCACACATGGCGCGGCAAATTCGGCTTCAGTGTGACACTTCAGCCAGGGAGATGAAAGAGTAAGATGCTGGAGCAGGACCAGCTCATTCCAGATTTTGGAATTATGGAGCAAAACTGATTATGATTTATTCTAAAACGCTCCATACTGTTCTCTGTATGTTTCAGTTTGAAGTGTTCGGTTATATTAACAATACACACACACACACACACACACACACACATTTTATATGTGTGTGTGTGTATATATATATATATATATATATATATATATATATATATATATATACACACACACACACACACACACACATATAAAGTGTGTGTGTGTGTGTGTGTGTGTATATGTGTGTGTGTGTATATATATATATATATATATATATATATATATATATATATATATACACACACACACATATACACACACACACACACACACACACTTTATATGTGTGTGTGTGTGTGTGTGTGTATATATATATATATATATATATATATATATATATATATATATATATATATATATATATATACACACACACACACACACACACACACACACACACACACACACACACACACACACTATACACTTTATAAAGCACTGGCATCAATTTGATATAACAGTCAGTATAGTAGATATACAGTACATCATAAAACAAATAGTTTGGGTCCTAAAATCCGATTGGCTGAGCTGCGTTCGAAGTCGTTGTAAAATCCACGATACAGGCACATCTATGACCGCCTCACAACAGCACAACACAACTGAATTGTGTATCATTGCTCACAGCACAAAATAAATAAATAAAAACCATTGGGCTGTTAATGGAATAATCTTTTCACTGAGTCAACGGACGTTTTTTTGTGTAAACTGAGCGACTGAACTAGAACTAGGGTGGTCAGCTAGCTAACAGGCTAAAAGAGCGACCAGCCTAAACACCTCCATCATTAATATCACAGGCTTGAATTAAAGCACTTACGGCATCATTACCTGTAAGACTGCAGTATAAAAGTCGCTTGAATGGCTCAAATCACAATTCCGTGTTTCAGTCAGAAGTCGCGTCAAACCCAGGCTGAATCCCAAACGGCTCTGTACTGCCTAAACAGTGTTCTAGCTATGGAGGTTTAGAACTTATAGCCTCTACAGCCAAACAGGGCATCATTTATTGAGTGTGGATGTGTCTGAGTCCCAAATGGCTGTTTCCTAGCTGTATTTTACTCTGTTGGGCTGCAGGATCCAGTATTTAAACTCCTACATAGTGCACTATGCAGGGAGCAGGGAGACATTTGAGATTCAGCCCCAGCGGGAGAAGAGCGGCGCAGCTGGATTAATGTTAAATAAGGATTAACATTAATGTTAAATAAGGTGACCAAAAAGTGCTTATAAAGCTAAAGTGCTGTGGTATCATATGTTTATGGTTATACAACACAAACTTAAATAATTCATGAAATGTCTGCAATATACGGCGATGGGTGACCGGACATTCTCCTCATTCAGCGGTCAATGGTTGCTTGGCTACTGTAAAGAACCTACATTTCTTGGTAGAATACTTGTTTATGTAGATTGTTATTATTAATAATTTTTAAATGAATGTCAGAAAAAATGTGTATTTTATCATATTTCCAGTTGGCTGCTGTTTTATAAGAGCAATAAGCCACTTGAGGCTGTGCCTCACTGTGATTTTTACCACAGGGAAGGGAGTTTTACTCCGCTTTGCAACATGCCTAAGAACACCTTTCCCGTGATGTAATCACAGTAACGCACAGCCTCTCGCGGCTTATTGCTTTAATATACACTACAACTTGAATTGAACTTGTTTGGAATCACTTTTCATATCATTTGTCGTTGTAAACAATAATAACCTACACAGTGTGTATTTCAATATTACAAATATCTATTCATTTATATACATTTATTCAATATTTACATTTTCATAGTTAATAAATTATAATATATTGTTCTTTACTAGCCCTGTTATGGACTGATGACCTGTCCAGAGCGTATCCTGCCTTCCACTCAGTGACTGCTGGGATAGGCTCCGGAGCCCACCCACCCACTTTGCTAGTTGAAGTATTTTTGTAGGCTTTTTTGCTTTTGAAGAATCTTGGATATTACATTTATCATCACTTCGGTCATTCTGAACATTTCCACAGCTCTGCTCATCAGTCTGGACACAGTTAAAATGTCTTCATTTTTAAGCTTTTTGTTGTCCGAGACTTGTAAACTTGTAGAGTACAAGCATATTAAACCAATTCTATACCTGTGTCTGGTTTTTATGCTGAAAATGTTGATCTTTGAACGGTTGTGTATAACAATGCACACATCTTCTAAGCCACTTCTACTTCTGGGTCGCGGGGGGTGCTGGAGCCTATCCCAGCGGTCATTGGGCGGAAGGCAGGATACACCCTGGACAGGTGAACAGGTCGCGATATTAACGGTTGTGTATAATATTGCGATATTAAGCCTGATCCTAATCTGATCCTACTTTACTCCATTTGACTGTGTTGCAGAGGTGAAAACAGATCTTATCCACAACATGTAACACTGAGTCATCAGTGGAACTGCATAAAAATATCAAATCAAAACCTGTGATATTAGCAATGCCAGTACTTCTGAGGTTATGCTGGTCGCAGCTGTCAGCAAAACACAATCAAGCCAGCCACATATAAAATATGAGTGCACAGCTACTACAGAGCATATGGTAATGTAGAGCAACAGCACTGAGAGAAAAGAGTAGACACTTTGTACATGTTAGAGCTATTTAAAATAAAAGTGGCACATTTAAAACACCATAAAAAAAGAAAAAAAAAAATTTCAGTTTAGGATGACACTACATAACTTAATAAATATTAAGCATATTACATGATTTTCAGCCGACTGCAGCATTGTCAAACGCCAGTAAAGGATATCTTATCTGGCTTTAATGTAATAAAGCGAGAACTGAGCAGCTATTTTATCTCCAAATTACAAACCCTGAACCAGTCTGTGTCCCTGCACCTCA